>NC_143136.1:82347500-82648333 GCF_059928025.1 Delphinapterus leucas
AGAAAAATCATATGGTCTATCAGTATAACAGGAATAGATGGAAACTCCCCCAAAGTCACAAACAGCACCTACAAAAAAACCTACAGCCAACATCATATTTAATGGTGAAAGACTGAATGCTTTCCCTCTAATATCAGAAACAAGGCAATAATGTCTACTCCCACCACTTTTATTTAATACAGTACTGAAAGTTTTAGCTCTTGCAATAAGGCAAGAAAAAGAAATTAAAGGCATACCGATTGGAAAAGAAGATATAAAACTGTTTCTATTTGCAGATGAAATGACTGTCTATTTAGGAAATTCCAAGGAATCTTCAAACAAAAAAAATGGTAGAACTAGTGAGTGAGTTCCGTAAGATCACAGAATACAAATCAACACACAAAAATCAACTGTGTTTCTTTATACTGACAATGAACAAGTGGAACTGAAATTAAGAGTACCAGTTACAATTGCTCCTAAGAAAATAAAATACATATAGTCTAATAAAACATATATAGGATTTTTATGATGAAAAGTTATAAAATGTTGATGAAAGAAATCAAAGACCTAAACACTTGGAGAGACATACTGTACTCATGGATTGGAAGAGTCAACATAATAAAGATGTCAATTTTCCCTAAACTGATATATAGGATTAATCCAATTCACATCAAAATCTCAGCAAATTTCTTTGTAGACACCTAAAAGAGCTTATTAATGTGTTGAAAAAGAATAATAAAGGGAGAAATCACTCTTCTTGGTGTTAAGGCTTACCATATAGTTGCAGTAGCATGACAGTGTGGTACTGGTGGAGACAAAGACACAAAGAGCAGTGGAACAGATAGAGGACCCAGAAACAGACCCATACGAATATGCCCAATTAATTTTTAACAAATGAGCAAAAGAATTTTAAAGGAGGAGAGATAGCCTTTTCAATAAATGGTGCTGGAACAGTGGACATGGTTCAAGCAAATATTTCTTAAATGCCCTCCGCTTTGCAATCTATCTAACAGTTTCTGAAAGCCCAGCTCTTGCAAAAAGCCTCCCAGGCTAAATCTCACATATGTGACAATTTTCAAGTTTTCTCATCAGAACTACTCCTTCCCACAAAATGCACACTACTTGCAATCCAATATAAAATATTTTATATTTATTCATTGTTTTTAGTTAGTTGTCTATGTAAGTCCTTTCATACATCAGAATGTTATTGGATCTAAGACTGTCTTACTTGCCCTCCAAACATAAACAGTACTTAATGAATGATTAAAATGTAAAAATGTGATGTGACAACTGAATTTTAAAAATCCACCAACTAGGGCTTCCCTGGTGGCGCAGTGGTTGAAAGTCCACCTGCCGATGCAGGGGACACGGGTTCGTGCCCCGGTCCGGGAAGATCCCACATGCCGCGGAGCAGCTGGGCCCGTGAGCCATGGCCGCTAAGCCTGTGCGTCCGGAGCCTGTGCTCCGCAACGGGAGAGGCCACAACAGTGAGAGGCCTGTATACAGAAAAAAAAAAAAAAAATCCACCAACTACTACTGCACCCCCATCTCCTTTGAAACAGATAGATGGAATTAAAGAGTCTTTTACAATTATGAATTGTATTAATTTCTTATCTGATTAAGATGACACTGTTTTTCACGGTCCTGTGACCAGCCTCATCCTATCACAATTTTCCTACGGTATGCAACCAACATTAAACAGAAAGAAAAGAACTGTTTTGACAACTTACAAATGTGAGGCTCACTTCTGGAAAAGTATTTTAATGCTGTCTGAAACTATCAACAAGTCATTGAGAACACAGTATAAACAGGCTACTACTGAATTCCTTCCCTAACCTTGTGCCTCCCAAAGGCAACTTAGTCTGCTAGGAAGGGTTAATGAAGTTTCAAAAATAATAAATACAACATGAAAAGCAATTCTTGTCTTCCCTTCATATGTCACTGCTTCCCACCACTCTAGGGGTAGAACACATGTCCAAAGAGAATCAGCTATGGAAGGCAGATCAAACTGAATGATGCTTTTAATCAAAAACATTTTATAGTACAAATAAAATTGTATCAAAACATTGATACAACCCTCATGCAACCCTCAATATGACGGATACCCTAATTCTCCCCAATGAGAAGATATTTTAAAAATCTTTTGACCAACTTGAAATATACAAACCTTTCTATATTTGTATGAAAAGCCTAATGTATACTTATTTTAACTCATTAATTTAGTTTTATGAATGTTTTAAAATCATGAAGCACAAAACTTTTAAAAACAATTTTGTTCAAACTTCACATACGTCTTTCAACAAGTGTCATCTCATTACCTTCTTTTTGAGTCATTTAAAAGTAACAAAACTTGAATTATCTTCATTTCCGTTTAAGTTGTTTGAGAAACAGTACTTTTTGAAGTCATATAGAATATTGTCACTGGAAATGTTTCTCCAAGCCACAAACTTCCACTCCCATAATACTAAGACACAGTTTTTTTCCCATTGTTCTATAGGTATATATTGTGATGTTCATAAAGTACTTACAATATTGCTCTTAAAAGTGAGATTTTAAAGGTTTTTTTTTTACAACCTTTGTGAATAGTTTACAACAAATTATGATAGTTAATCAACCCTCCCAAGAATAATTTCTTATCTGTTTGAACTCTTTATTCCCCTTTTCCCTTTTCCCTCAGGAAACTTCCATAAAAATTCAAAACTAGCACTGACTGGCATCATTTCAAGCCTGTCTTCTACAAACATTAGTCTTCTATTCAAAATAAAATTATTGAGCAAGAGCCTCAAAATATTAAAAACTTTGCAAAGTCTCAAATATAAAATGACTTTTTCTGGGAATAATCTTTGAAGAAAACTTTGCTTTTATGTTGAACATATACAGATGAAAAAAATTGATCATATGCTTGTACTGTAAAACACCAAGATAAGGGCTATAAATAAATGCAGTAGGACTTTGTAGATGATAACCTGGACCTCCACTAGACTATGAGCTTCCAGAACAAGCCCTACTATCATTGCTGTATCAGCAGTACCCGGCACAGTACAGGCACTCAATAAACATGCACTAAATCAATCAATTAACAAGGAAATGAAAAAAGAAGGTTTTATGGAGGAAAGGGGACTAAAGCAGGACTATTAAGGAAAGAGACAGAACTGAGCTAAACAGAGACAGAGAAGATCATGATCAAATAAACAGGGCTGTGGTTAATCAGTGTTTGACAAGATTGCTTTCACTAAACATGAACGTTCCATATTCTTCAGTATTGGGTATAATCAAGGCAGATTTGCAAGACATCAAAAGTTAAGAATAGAAGTTATATTTTTAAGATTAACCTGAAAATCAGTAAACTGTGTTGGAATGGAAGGAAACTCAGCAAGCCATACTAACTACCCAATAAAAACCAGGAGTCTGTAATATCCATGCTTATCAGATGGCCACAGGTATCAAAAGGACTGGCAAATTAGGATATGGAGATCAAGTTTTTGCTTTATACAGTCTCCTATTTGGTCTAAGTGTAAGAAAGTAAGATGTAAGTGACCTGAGTTAGGTATCTGGCTGTTGATAAATGTTTAGCTTACATCATGTTACAAAATAAAGCTTTATTCCATATATATTTACCCTATGTTTCCCTTTTTTGCTAACTCTCTTTCTGATGTTATGTTCTTGCTGTCATGAAAGGTATGTATTGTCCAGGATAAGCAAGGTATCTTCAAAGATAAGGCACAACAGAAAAGTGGTTTTGCCTATAGCCACAAAATGTGTGGGCTACCTATAAATGCCCAGATCTCAAGATTGAAATAATTCTATGCAGTTCTCTGGCACTCATTCAAAATACAAATTACATCAAAACAGGTACAAGCAGATACAAGATTACCTAGACCGTATAAAACAGGTTTCTGATATTAGATGTTCATTTTGGGGGGAACAGGGAGATCACGCTGACTGCAGCTAGAGGCCAATACTCCCATCAGAACAAATGGACTATTTTTTCAATTGCACAAAAGCCAAAACTGGGCATAAACTCAGAAGAATAAGAGATAAAGGTAAATTCTCAGAACAGACATCCTAAGATAGATTAAGGAACCCCTCCCCCCCCCACACACAAAGTAGCATCTACTAAAAACCTACAAGTCTCAATTACTCTGAAAAGACACTAGGTACATTAAGGGGTTTTAGTGCTTCATTTACTTGGGAAAATGCAGGCTTTCTTTTTAGTAAATCATCAAACTCTGATGTAAAAACGGATCACTTCAGCTGCTATGAAAGTAATGTGAAATATTACCCTTGAGGAACCAGCAGTATTAAGAGTGAGAAACTTAAAAAAACAAAACAAAACAAAACAACTCATCACAAAGTTTTCATCAAAGTAACATCTGGCAACTTAAAACCAGCAACTGAAGAAAATCAGCAATACTTATTAGAGAAGTTTTAAATAGCAGTGCACTTCTATTAAAGGACAAGAATACAAACTGAAAACTCACTATATTAAATAACAGCTATATCACAACTAGCCTTATTTTAAAAATCACCAATGGCCTTCATATTTATAACTAAGATGCTTAGCACTTAGAAGAGAAGAATCTAAAATTCTTGTTTATTACTTCTATGTGTTGTGTAATTTCTTTAAAACTCATTTAAATAATTTGTTTTTATGCATCTATAAACACATCAAAGGTCTTCTGGTATCCTTTCTTTTCTATATTAATAAACATCACAGAAGTCACCTTCCCTATTTGGCTGCCCTGGGCTGTTTTTAAGTATTAGGAAAAAAAGTAAAGTCCACAATGTCCCAAAAGACTTCTGATAAACAAGTTAGAAATATGAGGAAGGAGAATAAATTTTCAAATAAAATTTCTGGATGGCAATGCAACATTTTAGGACCTGTCAATCTAATTTTTATTTTTATTTTTTTAAACTAAGCACCTTCCTACCACCAAACAATCACTTCCAAAGGAAAACACAAACACTTTCTGGCAATTTTCCCAGAAATTTTTTTTGCCTTGCCTGTTATACTCAGTACTATCAGTCTGACAAAACAGTTCAAGATTCTGTCCACCTAGCTAAAGTAACATAAACTAAAAACAGAACTTATGTTGTATAAAATAAAAATATAAACACTGTACGTTGTAACACTAGACACAGTGTGTGCATACGTGGGTGTGAGAAGGAGAATAAAAGCAGATGTCAACATTTAACCACTGGTTATCTAAGGACTCCTAATGTTAATTCCTGACAAATTACTAAGATAACCGCCTAAAATGTATTTTAACACTGTTAACTCATAAGTGACTGATTTTCCTCATATAGGTCCAAAATAAGTATATATCTACTTTTATACAGACCAGGGTTTGAAGAAAACATAAATTTCTCAAACCTCTCTCTTAAAAAGCCTTAACAAAATTTTAGAGGCCCAAAGAGAACACCAAATTTGAAATAGAATTTCCTTTTATAAAAGAGGCAAGCAAAACCTCTGTAAATAAAGCCCTTACAAATTTTAGTTTTTAATTCACTTAATTGTAGATCTAGTTCAATACAAAGAGGTTCAATAAGAGTTACCAGACCATGAAATGAAAAAAGGCAAAATATCAACTCTTAATTTGGAAATAGTTCTCAAACAACTGAGAACACAGTTTGATTATATTTAGTAAGTTTTCAAAAACACATATATTTACCAGCTTCACTCTTAAGAAACTACTGATCTCTTAGCTCTTAAAAAATTAAAATACTCAGTTAATTTTCTATGATATTTCTATAACTATTACCCCCACCCTCCAAAAATGAAAGATTCATTTGCTACTTAATTCATAAGAGAAAAGGGAAAGCCCTTAAAACTAATAACCCTTTTAAAAAAATCCCTAAATCACAACAATACAAAACATGCACCCTTCCTCTAAAACCCAGAGAAAACTAAGCAAAAATTTCAGGTAAACATTCTAAATCAAATGAATATTTGATTCTAGGTTACAGTTACTGGCCTCTTGTTTAAAATTTGTAAAAGTCATGTTCGCCCATTTTAAAGATAAACACATCCATCTAATACCTTTCATCCATCTCTACCTTTCTGTGGAGCAAAATTTTTAAAGAACCTCATTTTTTAAACTCTTCTTTAAGTACAGAAGATGCTCTACCCCTGGCTTGTTCAATAAAAGATGCTAACTTAATCTGTGCTGAATTACTAAACACTAAATAACAGAAGACACCCATTATAAAGTTCTCCCCCAAAAGAAAGAAAAATTTCTTTAAAAGTAACATCTTTACACCTTTAAACGTAACCGTTCTCATTCTCTTAAGGAATGACTTGACATCTTTTTAGGCAGAAATATACTTTAAGTTGGTATATTTGGTTGGTAGCCTGGAATAAAAGCATTGATTTTATCATCAACCGCCAAAGAATCTCATTTTCCCGAATACATAAAGTTTATATAGAATAATAGGAAACAGGAAAAGAGCAAACCACAAAACTCCAAATTTTTGATTCAACTGACTAGAACCTGGGAACACATTTAAGATTACTTTTCTAGGACAGTCCAAGAAAACCTGGCAACTTTCCAGACCTCGACCTCCCTGTGCCTTTTTAATAATTAAAGGCGGGGGGCGGGGAATGGCTGTATGAAAAGACCTGCTTTCTTCTAATTTTAACCAATATAAGTAGGCTTCTTATAACATTATGAGGGAGAGATTTCTACAAACAAAGAACAAGAAAAACAGAAGCCCAATGTTTTCCCCCTCACAAATTAGAAAATTCCACCCTTCTACCCCTCTGCCCCTTGGCGGGGCACTTTTAAAGTCTACTTTGGTGACACACTACATGAAATCTTAAGAGGGCATTATGTCTTTCACACAGGTAGAGCATCTTCCACATTCAACAAATATATAGTGCTGGTAAGGCATTTTGATATTTAAGTACTAAGCAGAATAGTAAAAAAAGAAAATATTTTCAAAATTTGAGATATCTTTAACCTCAACCTGGGAAAAAGAAAAAATGAGTCCTAATTTTCAAAACAAGACACTAGAAGTAGAAAGCAGGAGAGAAACTTACAAATCTTTAGGTATTTCTGAACTTCAATTAAGGCTTATTCTAATTCCTCCTGTAAGGTAAAAATGGGAAGGCACGAACGATAAATAAATGATCAGAAGGTCACAAAGACTAGGGAATTTCAAGTATGCTTCTTTAGCAATGTATTTTATTTAAAGGAAAAAACTCATGTTATTGCCTCTAAAAAAGTAGGATTTTGTGTTGGAAATGAATTTGGAAGATAAAAAGATGACTAAAAAAATATAAAATTTGAATGAGATATCCTGACAGCATACAAAAGAGCTCACTAGTCATCACTGCTTGGCATTACAGAACTGCCACACCACCAACTCCTTATTAGTAGACAGGTAGTACAGACACCTTAGAAAGCAAATAAACCCTCTATACAGGCCTTCATACTAGCTATAAAGAAACCATACTTTCATACTAGCACCCTTAAATGAATAAAACAATAAAATAATGTTACCTAGCTTGTCAAATGAAAATTTATAGATAACTGACATCAAAAAAAAAAGAGCAAAATAATTTGGTCATAAGAAATCAAATTGTAAAAAAATCTAAGCTAGTTTTTGAAGGCGGTGAGTGTCAGTGGAGTAAGAAGGTTATACTGCAAGTTATACTGCAAGTCACCAATCTCTCTCCCTGGGCTAGGGCAATAGCCTCCCTAACTGATTTCCCAGGTTCCACTTTTATCCTTTTCAAACAAAATCAAGTCACTCCCCCACTTTAAAGCCATTCAATGGCTTTCCACTACCCTTGGCCTTAAAATAAAATTTGAACAAATCCTATAAGGCCTTCCACAGTTTGGCCTCTGCCCAGCCTTAATTCACACCAGACAAGCGAAGTTCTTTCTTGGAACATCAAACTCCTTCAGGCCTTGATACATTCTTTCTACCACCGCCTCCCCATCCCTAACCCCTTTTAATGGGTGAGATACTGGAGTGGAGTAAGCATTGAAAAAATGCTTGGAAAAGTTTAATAAGAGTTACCAGATCATGAAATGAAAAAAGGCAAAATATCAACTCTTAATTTGGAAATAGTTCTCAAACAACTGAGAACACAGTTTGATTATATTTAGTAAGTTTTTAAAAACACATATATTTACCAGCTTCACTCTTAAGAAACTACTGATCTCTTAGCTCTTAAAAAATTAAAATACTCAGTTAACTGTCTATGATATTTCTATAACTATTACCCCACCCTCCAAAAATGAAAGATTCATTTGCTACTTAATTCATAAGAGAAAAGGGGAAAGCCCTTAAAACTAATAAACCTTTTTAAAAAATCCCTAAATCACAACAATACAAAACATGCACCCTTCCTCTAAAACCCAGAGAAAACTAAGCAAAAATTTCAGGTAAACATTCTAAATCAAATGAATATTTGATTCTAGGTTACAGTTACTGGCCTCTTGTGTAAAATCTGTAAAAGCTATATTTGTAAAAGTCATGTTTGCCCATTTTAAAGATAAACACATCCATATAATACCTTTCAACAACTACCAAAGTTGTTTTAGATGTTGGCTTGTCTGAATCTTATAAAAGAGTAGCAGGAATAGTAAAAACCAGATTAACACACTCATTCTTATTTAATATTACAAAGTATATTCTATCTAAATCTTTCATGTTTACAATTTTAAAACATTTCCTTCAAATCTCTTCTAAACTTGAAGAAAACATTTTTTTCTTGAACACTTTAATAGACTTGCTATATTAATACTGCCCAAATCTAACAATTTTGTTCTATGTTACTTACCACAAAAGAATTATTAATAGTATCTCAATAAAATTTTCCCTCCACAACTTAATGGAACAAAATATATATACTACAGGCAATAATTTTTACTATAAGTATTCATACTTCTCTGTACAGGCATACATCGGGGTTCGGGTTCCAGATAACTGCAACAAAGTGACTATCGCAATAAACCAAGTCGCACAAATTTTTTGGCTTCCCAGTGCATATAAAAGTTATGTTTACACTATACTGTAGTCTATTAACTGTACAAAAAGCATTATGCCTGAAAAGACAGTGTACATACCTTAAATAAAAAATACTTTACTGCTAAAAAATGCTAACCATCACCTAGGCCTTCAGCGAGTCATAATCTTTTTGCCAGTGGAGGGTCTTGCCTTGATGTTGATGGCTGCTGACTGATCAGGCTAGTGGTTGCTGAATCTCTGGGTGGCTCTGGCACTATCTTAAAATAAGACAACAATGATGTTTGCCACATCAATTGATTCTTCCTTTTATGAATGATTTCTCTGTAGCAGGTAATGCTGTTTCACAGCATTTTACCCACAACAGAACTTCTTTCAAAATGGGAGTCAATCCTCTCAAACTCTGCAGCTGCTTTATAAACTAAGTTTATACAATATTCTAAATACTTTGCTGTTATTTCAACAATCATCATAGTGTCTTCACCGGGAGTAGATCCCATCTCAAGAAACCACTTTCTTTGCTCATCCATAAGAAATAAATCCTTATCCATTCAAGTTTTATCATGAGGCTGCAGCAATTCAGTCACATCTGCAGGCTCCGCTTCTAATTCTAGTTCTCTTGCTAATTCCATATCTGCAGTTACTTCCTCCACTGAAGTCTTGAACCCCAAGCCCCTCAATCTGTGAGAGCTGGAATCAACTGCTTCCAAATTCCTGTTAATGTTGATATTTTCACCTCTTCCCATGAATCACAAATGTTCTTAATGGCAGCTAGAATGGTGGTGAATCCTTTCCAGAAGGTTTCCAACTTACTTTGCCCAGATCCATCAGGGGAATCACTCACTATCTATAGCACCCATGGCCTTATGAAATGTATTTCTTGAATAATAAGACCTGAAAATTGAAATTACTCCTTGACCCATGGGCCACAAAATGGATACTGCATTAGCAGGCATGAAAACAACATAATCTCATTGAACATCTTCATCAGAACTCTTGGGTGACCAGGTGCATTGTCAGTGAGCAGTCATATTTGAAAGGAATCTTTTTTTTTTTCCTAAGCAATAGGTCTCAATAGTGGGCTTAAAATATTCAGTAAACCATGCTGTAAACAGATGTCCAGGCTTTGTTGTTCCATTTATAGAGCACAAGCAGAATAGATTTAGCATAATTCTTAAGGTCCCTAGGATTTTCATAATGGTAAATGGCATTGGCTTCAAGTCACCAGCTGCATTAGTCCCTAATAAGAGAGTCAGCCTGTCCTTTGAAGCTCTGAAGCCAGGCACTGACTTCTCCTCTCTAGCTATGAAAGTCCTAGATGGCCTCTTCTTCCAATAGAAGGCTGTTTTGTCTATACTGAAAATCTGTTCTTTAGTGTAGTCACCTTCATGCATTATCTTAGCTGGATCTTCTGGAAAACTTGTTGCAGCTTTTACATCAGCACTTGCTGCTTTCACCTTGCAGTTTGATATTATGGAGACAGCTTCTTTCCTTAAACTCAGGAACCAACCTTTGCTAGCTTCAAACTTTTCTTCTGCAGCTTCCTCACCTCTCTCAGGCTTCAGAGAACTGAAGAAAGTTAGGGCCTTGCTCTGGATTAGGCTCTGGTTTAAAGGAATATTGTGGTTGGTTTGATCTCCTATCCAGACCCCTGAAACTTTCTCCATGTCAGCAGTAAGGCTGTTTTGCTTATCATTTGTGTGTTCACTGGAGTAGCACTTTTAATTTCCTTCAAGAATTTCTCCTTTGCTTTCACAACTTGGCTGTTTGGCACAAGAGGCCTAGCTCTTGGCCTATCTCAGCTTTCAACATGCCTTCCTCACTAAGCTTAATCATTTCTAGCTTTCGATTTAAAGTGAGAGATGTGTGACTCTTCCTGTCACTTAAACACTAAGAGGCCACTGTAGGTTATTAATTGGCCTAATTTCAATATTGTTGTGTCTCAGAGAATAAGGAGGCCCAAGGAGAGGGGGAGAGATGAGGGAACAGCTGATTGGTAGAGCAGTCAGAATACACACAACATTTAACAATTAATTTCACCCTCTTGTATCGGTACAGTTTGTGGTGCCCCAAAACAATTACAACAGTAACATCAAAGATCACTGATCACAGATCACCATACCAAATAATGAAAAAGTGTGAAATATTGTGAGTACTACCAAAACTTGACACAGAGACACGCTGTGAGCAAATGCTGCTGGAAAAACAGCACCGCTAGACTTGTTCAACGCAGGGTTGCCACAAACTTTCAATTTGTAAAATATGCTATATCCATGCAGTAGTTCAGAAATTTGGTTTTCAAAGAGTAAAAGAGCAGCATGATAAATGTAGCACTAACAGTTTTCATCAAGTATCAAAGGAAGAGCAGAACATAGACATTCTAGACTAGTCTCCTTCAGAAAGGTTTCATATACACCTCTACAAAGCACACTACTCATAGTTAGTCCACAAATTTTATCACCTTCGCTAATATAACTTGCATTTGAAATGTCATGTTTACATTGAAAACAAGGTATGTCTACTACAACAATAATAGCTGGTAAGATTTCCTATCTAATGAATGATTTTTTTGTGTGTGTGGCTGCGACACGCAGCATGCGGGATCTTAGTTCCCTGACCGGGGATCGAACCTGCACCCCCTGCAGCAGAAGCGCAGAGTCTTAACCACTGGACCGCCACGGAAGTCCTCTATATGAATGATTAAACTATTTTCTAATAAGCCACCACCTACATACCCCTTTAACAAAACCAGAAAAACTCCTCTTTACTTAAACTAATAGTAAAAGGAACTTTTTGCGCTCAGGAGTATGACAGACAACCTTGGAAATGTAGAACTGAAGAAGAGTAAATAAAGTTAAACTATTTACTTTCAAATCTGATAGTGGAAGGGGGTTAACACATTGATACATCCTTGCTTATGTCCTAATAAGTTTAGTACGTTAAATGTCTTAAAAAGAATTGTTGGGCCCACCCTGAGTGCCATTCCACCATTTTTTCAACATCCTCCCACCCAGAAATGTTTATATCTACCATTTTCTTAAGGAACAAAGATCCACAGAACCCTAACAACTATCAGGGCTGTTCCCAGTCTTTTATTTGTGAAACATTTAAACATGAGGTTAAAAAATTCTTATTAGTAAGCCACTGAAAGATACCAAAATAAGATTCAAAAAAGTTCAAATATTAGGGCATTTTCCTCCAAGTTAAAAGCTGCTTTTCCAGTGCCAGAAACTAATTAAGGACACAGCTGGCCAATGTGTAGGTTTAGGGCTACCCTAGAAATGGAAATCTGGGTTCAGACGCGTAGCAAAAAGCAAAGGAATCCAGAGACACAAAAACTTTAGCAATAATGCTACTGTTGTTGCCCTTTTTCATACTCAGTGATGTATTTGTGCACTGAGGAGATGGAGAAGGGACAGGAGCAACCGGAGATAAGAAAAGGATGGAGATAAAAAGCAGTTGAAAGGACATGGGGAACAACTGCAACCATCCGAGTTGTTCTCTGTTAAGCAGCTGGCTGGCTGGTGACTCAGGGGTCAACAATTCTAATCCCTGGCCTTCACTGAATCTGAAAACCAATTCCTGGTGGAATTCACACACCCTCTTCCCATTTAGCACTTATACCCACCTGCCCCAATTTTCAGTGAAGAACAATTTTGCTTTTTAAAAACAAACTAAGAACAGGGAATGACTGCAATAAAAGTTTGAGCCCAACAGGAACTTGAGTATCAATAGGTATTAAAAGCCTCATAAGTCTGATGAAGAGAATGGAAGTGATAAGCTGATGAAAATTATGTCCTAGGTGCCACAAAAATCTGTGATCTCTCTTTAACATTAGCATTTTTCAAATATAAATTTATCACTTACAGCATATACCTAACACTTGAGAAGAGGTTTAGGAGTAAATACCTAAGAGAAAAGGCAGCAGCACTGGTGTAAGTAAAGAAAATGGGTTTTATCAAACCAATTTTTAATTTTTTACTTAGTCCGGTACTTAGGAATTTTAAATCTGTAATAAGCGATTTCATGAATTATACCATACAGTAAAAAGGGAAACCAAGAAGCCAGGGTAAGAGAAAAAAATTGAGATATATTACAAGAAAAACAGAAGTAACAGGGATTGAGCAGACTGTTTAAAAAGAAACAGGAAAAAGAACCAAAAACTGAGGATTGTTCATGGGAATAAAGGCATTTAATCAGTTCAAGAGGTGAACGCTAGTGTTGCAGATCACGCTTGCAGGAGCACAGTACTAGGCATACAATAAAGCTCAACAGCTTTTCTAACAGAAGTACTACACGCTGCCTATCTTATTTTCTGCTTCCCTATTTATTTTGCCACAAAATCTTAAATTTTCACTAATGGATGGTAACATTTTGGAATCCCTGAAACTAACTTTAAAAGGAAGGCTAAGAAGTATAGACTCAGTCAAGATCCAACAATGTCCTACGATTTTCTTTCTTATAAAAATGTTTTCTGCAATATTAAACAGCTTTAACCTGCAGGTGGTAGATTTGTCCCTTCATTTTGACATCTGTGTTAACACCATCTTGAGTTCCTATGGGAAAAACATACACAAACACATGTAGAGTTCTAATGTGCAATATTTTTATGTTCACTTTCAAGGTGGAAGCAAACTATTCCTAATTTATGTTGTGCAGCCAGTGCCTACAAAATTTATGCCTCTAGAGGAAACAAGAAACAGAGCCATGCTTCTCAAAGTGTGGGCCATGAACAACCTCCATCTAAATCACCAAAACACTCATTTCTGGCCCCAGTCCAGACCAACTAAATTGAATTCTCTAAAAGTGTGCTGTCTGGTCAACACACTGCATGCTTAAAAACCATTTAATAAGCATTTCTATATATTAAATTATGTGTAGGGATTAGACACCAAAATAAGAATGTTTTAAAGCATGAAACGCTATAACCAACACAAAGTATATACCCAGTAAGTCTGCCCTCTCTGGAAATGGAAAAAACGGGGGATTATATTTTATCCCCAGAAAACACCCTAGGAGTGGGGGTGGTTTTTTTGTTTGTTGAGAGCAGAGGGTTTAATTGATGGAACAGTATGAAAGTACAGATAATCCCTAAATAGGACAACCTAAACAACTGAATCACAAAAATTCTTTTAAAAAATTATTCCTAATATTATTAGGAATTATTATTCCTAGTATTAAACACTTTAATGCCTAAATTAAAAAATTAGAACAGGGACTTCCCTGGTGGCGCGGTGGTTAAGAATCTGCCTGCCAATGTAGAGGACACAGGTTCAGTCCCTGGTCCAGGACGATCCCACATGCCACAGAGCAGCTAAGCCCGTGTGCCGCAACTACTGAAGCCCGCGCACCCTAGGGCCCACGTGCTGCAACTACTGAGCCCGCATGCTGCAACTACTGAAGCCCGTGCGCCTAGAGCCCATGCTCCGCAACAAGAGAAGCCACCACAGTGAGAAGCCCGCGCACCGCAACGAAGAGTAGCCCCCACTCGCCGCAACTAGAGAAAGCCTGCGCGCCGCAACGAAGACCCAGTGCAGCCAAAAATAAATAAATAAATAATTTTTTAAAAAAATGTATTACAATCTATAGGAGTCTAAAATTTAATTATCTTTTCACCTAAACTTACTTTTACAAACTGAAAGATATCTTACTTGATCCTCACAACAATCCTACAGGGGAAATAGGAATAGATATCATTATTCCTATCCAACTCCTACTCTAGGCTTATAATACAATGAACTTTCAAAAAAGATCTCAGAATCATCCTTTCTGGTGGTTCTCAAACTAGATGCGGTGTGTATCAGCTATACCTGAGTGCAAAATAAAACTTCCTTGGCTCTACTCTCAGAGATTGACTCAGTGGGTCTACAGTGGGGATCAAGAAACTGCATTTTTATCCAGTACTCAAGGTGATTCTAATGCTGTGAGGTCCTCAAACCAGAGTTGGAGAAACACTAATCAATTCAATTCTAATTGAGTCCCAGAAAGATAAAGTGATTAGGTCACTGTGGTGGAGCTGTGACTCAATTCCAGATTTCTGTTCTTTTTTTCACTATCCAAACAATTCACTAAACAAGACTTAGAAAGTCTTTCTTCACTTAATAGGAATTACGCATAAAGAAATTTTCATCAACTGTTACCAACCTAAACTCTGAAAACTGCTTTGAGGGGTAATAGCTCAGAAGATGTGGTGTAAGCATGTATTCCAAGAAAACACTATAGTATCTCTTTTTCCTCCCTCTGGATATTCCAAACTAAGAGGAATAACAGGAAGATGTGTCATACTGGCCAAAGTCACTGAATACATAATCTTATTCAATCCATGTAATTCTATGAAGTAGATGCTATTTCTGCCCATTTTATGGATGAAGAAACTGAGGCTTGGGTGGTTTTACCTCACCAAGGAACGTAAAGTTAATGGTCAAGACAGGACTGGACCAAAATTGAAAGTATGAGCTCTTAACCTCACTAACATACTGTGGCCAATGTCCCTATCACTAGGTCCTCTTATTCACTGCTTAAGCAATAAATATTGATATAGTATTCTGCATAATCTTTCATTTGCTATTAAGTCACCAAGAACTTGGTCCAGTTCCTATTTCATAAAAATCAATCATTTACCTCAGACCCTTCCTCTCTACTATATTAGTGTAAATCATCCTCCCCTGCCTCCCTGCCACCCACACTATTTCTCTGCAATCAATTTTGCCTGTTGATCTCAGTGGTTTTTCTTGGGTGCCATTATGAGTAGCTACTGCTTTCCTCCAAACTATAATGACATAGCCTAGGCTAAAAAGCCCTTAGTTGGGAAAGCTGTTTTCCTTAAAATGATAATTATTTTGTTCTTCTTATAGAATACTGGCCATTATCAAGTCCTGCCATTTCCTATTTTCACCTTCTTTTGAATCTCTGCTGTTTTCATCTTCCAGCTGGTTTCCCACCATCTACCAAAGTTGTTTCACACCAGTTTCTCAATCTGACTCCCTCCTGAAGTTACAAACCATTTCATACAAAATTACCTGCACCAAGTCCATCTTAGAGATTCAGCAAACACTCTACGACACCTGAGTTGTCCAATACAGTAGCCACTAGCCATGTGTGGTGACTGAGCACTAGAAAGATGGCTAATCTGAATTAACATGTGCCGTCAGTGTAAAATATACACTGGATTTCAAAGACTTAGTACAAAAAAATTTAATAATTTTCATACTGATTACATGTTGAAATAATATTTCTAATAAAATGTATTAAATGAAGTATATTATTAAAATTAATCTCACCTTTTTTAATGTTTTTTAATGTGGCTACTAGAAAATCTAAAATTATATTTTTGTATAATTTATATGCTCACAGTATGGCTTGCATTATATTTCTTTTGCAGCACTGCTCTAGACACTCCACCATCCTGAGCTTGATTGGCCCAATGCCCTCACTGTAACACATGCCATATGTGATCTTCTTAGGACATACTCACTCTATCTGTTCAGTCATCTCCTAAAAGCTATAACAATTAGTTCACCCCATTAAAAAATCCAAAACAATGCTTTATCACAAATAATATACATGCACAGTTTAAGGAACATCACCTGGAAATGAAGCTACCATGGATGTCTCCAAAGTGGGAACTACAAGCTAGGTGTCAAGTAAATGAGCTACTCAGAGGCACATAAAACACCCTGCCTACTCTAAAAATAGTCCTCTCTTATACTTGGAAATTATTCTCTGGAATTTTTCTCATTGCTTTTTCTCCTTTGTACATAAAAGGTGCCCCCAAGAAGGTGACGCAATGGCTATCTCTAACAACGGAAAAAGGAAAATCCTACAAACCATAAAAAGACAAGTAAAACTTCTATCACTAAAATATCTATACATAAAACCAGATGAATAAGATTTTGGGAGTTAAAGTATATGTTATTAGGAAAGAAAATCATTATAACTTTCAGAAAGGATGCATTTAACAACATCTGTCACATATCCTACTCAACCAGATGACCTGGAGATAGTAGTAGGTGACTCAGATTCCTACCATGGTCACCTGGTAGCAATTCCGTCAAAGGAAGAAGTCATACCAACACTTCTTTAATTGTATAAGCCAAGAGATGCATCAATGACAAGTTTCCTGAATTTTCAGAAGTGGCAGTGATAAACCAAAACATCAGATGAAAAACCATGGCAATCTGTTAATGTCAGACTGATAAAGAAACAAAAGATAGAGGTTTCTCTTGAGAAATACTCTGAAAATATAAAGCAGAACACAATGTAGGCTACCAATGCTTTAAATCAACTACTTAACATATTGAATATCCATGGAATCCAACTTTCCATTAAGATATAAGAAGCTTTTTACATCAAGGCATATTTTACTTTTAATTGGGCTTTACATAATGTGTTCAATGTGGAGAAATAATGTATGACTCCTTTTTGATAGGTGCAAAACTGGTAGGCAGGACACATTTAAGAAGTTAACTGTCAATCATTTAAATTTTACTGGGTAGAATATGTACACGCCAAACCATGGGCTCTATGTTTCCAATGCTGATTCAAAGGAGGAAATGGAAAGTATGTGATCAGGTTTGCCACTACTTGGGATTAAAAAAAAAACTTGCATCAGAGAGCTAGCAATCTTCACCAGTAAGAAATCCTAATACAGCAGCTACTTAAATTGTTTCTCTCCTACTCATGCCAAAGACCAACAAACAAACAAAATCAAGTCACAAGGAGTGTTAATGGGAAGTAACAAGAGAAGAGAATGAGCAGAAAAATAAACAAGATCTCATCTTGAAGAAGAGCAAGAAGATGGCACTGTGAGCAGTGTTCTAAGATGATCCCGAAAGCAGGAGGCAAGTTTGTCTTTAAAATGAAATCTTAACAGATGGTTAAGTAGGGGACTCAGTCCTCAGAATATTTATGAAATGAGTTTTTCAATACATATCTGCTCAATTCCACTGAAACCAAAAAGATAGTACAAGGCTTAAAAGCAACTGTTCCACACTTTTTCTTGCTAGGACTTACCTGAAGCAGATAGCACAGCTTTTTACCTTTTTGTTTTCTTTCACAAAATATTGATACATCAGCTTTAAAAATTTATTTATAATTAAATACATCATATATACATAAATGCACAGGCACCTAGGATAGGTGTTGTGCAAAATCTCCTATGAAGGATAAGATACAAAACTCTTTATTTAAATAAAACTGTGACTTTAAAAGCAGACCAAATTAAATCATTTCTTGATGTCCCTTCAGGTCCTTAGAATTTAGGTATTAAAATTAAAGAAAGTGATTAGCAGAAGGTAATTAACAATTAATTTAGTAATAATGTACTAGCTTGTCGGCATTTACTCAACAGTGACCAAAAGGAAAGAGAAAATGTCTTCCTAACAAATTCTTAATATCATAAAAATCCACAAGTGTAAGAATTACAAGTTGCGACATTGCAGTGGAAACACCTTTCCACGTATGTGCTCTGGGCACAGGAGCGGAGTTCCGAACATCAGACAATACCCATATCTAAGCACTCCGAGTAAGCAAAGTGTTATGGAAACACACCAAAAGAAATAAAATAGTCCCTTTCTGCCCTTGGGTAATCTGTAATCCATTCTGAATATCAGATATACCAAAAATTTAGAAATTATTTAAAATAATATTTTTGCTTCGTTGCAAACAAAGTACATGAGGAATGTGAAGACTTAAAGGGATAAAAAGGATTAATTAGAAAAGGCTTCACAGAAAAGAAGCAGTTTATGAAAAAGATTCTAGCTATATTCGGAAAGTAAAGATATCTGTCAAAGGAAGAGGGTACTCAAGGAAAAGAATGGCACACATGCAGAAAGCAGTCTATACTGAGAAATAATAAAAAAACGAAGCCCATTAAAAGGAAAGAAGGAAGAAGTGGGGTCTTCACAATAGAGTGAATGGATTAACAGGAGAAATAAATGAAAAAAGTCAGGGAAAACAGTTCTTGCAACTAAAAGGTGTAGGATAATTACCTATGGTATCAGAGTCCCTCCATAGTGACAGGTCAGCAGGCCTGAAAGTGTAAAGGGTAAATCTCTGTCCTAGGCAGCCCACAGGACTAGGATAGGCCAAAGAACTTTACAAAGTTTGACACCTGCTCTCAAGTTGTAAATGCTTGAACAAGAAAAATCAGAAGTGACTTGTTAAATTCAGCACTCTGGCAAGGTATACTTTACTCAAAGACTAATTCAAAAAAAGCAGGTAGGTAGAGTTACTTGAGATTAAAAGTATATTTTTGATTAAAGAAGTAACAGAGATCACCAGGTAGAATATTAAAAGGAGGAAGAAATAGGCCAACACTTAACTTGAGGCTATGTTACATGAGATGACCACAATGACTAACAGGCATGTTTGAATATTGAAGGTTTCCTTGTACTTCAGACATTTTTCACTCCAGTAAAAAATTTTTCTCTTTGAAGAGAACACACACTCACACCCTCCACACACACCCTCCTCTCACACCCACACGCATTCCCCCAAAACACACCCTCACACCCCCACCCTCCTCTCACACCCCTACACACACATCTCCTCACACACCCTCCTCTCTCATACCCCACCACATCCTCACACGCCCCCGCCCCTTCCTCTTACACACCCCCACACGCCCTCACATGCTGTCTCCTCACACGTGCCCACAAGCTTCACACCCCCACGCTCACGCTCTCCTACACCCCAAGCACATCCATATCCCGCTCAACGCAAGTATGCTACCTCACTGTCCCCCCCATCTGAGCTCCTGTCCCTACCTTCACCTTTCCTCCCCCAACTCTCAACCCCACAGCAACCACCTTCCCGTCTATCTAAATTTTAATTCATCTTTCAAGGCTCACTGAAGTCTCGTATTCTTTATGAAGCTCTCCAGGATACCTTCACCTTCTGATGATTTTTCTTGGTCTTGGGATTTCTTACTTACCCAACTGGCATTCAGTTGGTTTCTCATGCAACTTAGCACTTAAATATAAACTATATTGTAACATTTACTGTCGATTTATATATAAAATTCTCTCCTCAACTAGAGCATAAGCACAGGCCACAGCTTTCTGTTTTCTCTACAGGAGCACAATAAAGGGCACACCCCTTTGAATGACTGTTACCTATATGCTATTCCCCTTCCTGACCTAATTTTGTCTAATAGCTCCCCAAACACATTCAATCCCTGGATTTCCTTCCACAATTCACAATATCACATTTAAACACACAACTAAAAGTGTCCCACAGTAGTAAACTGGTTATTGGTTTAAGGGAATACATAAAAGACAAGAATGAATAATCAGTCTCCCTTATGAATGATGTAAAATCAATTTTAACATTTTTACAAATAACCTGAAAAGGCACGGGTACAGCAAGACCTCCAGACTTACTGATGTTACCGTGTCAAAAGGGAGCAACTTTAGAAAGTTCTCTTAAGGGTATAAAAGTATAATATTAGAATATTTTCTAATATTAAAGGAAGAATAATGTAAACTACCCTTACTGAATGATAATCTCTCTGAGGGGAAAAAAACATAGCAGTTATCAGGATTGTTTTAAAAATATTAAAATAACAGAAAGTACTGATATATTCATAAAGGGCAGCATCTTGTAATCTTTAGGAAAGGAACTAAAACAAACAACAAAAAAAAACCCCAGACATTTCTAAAACTTTGCACAAAACAAACAGGTTATTTCACATTGTTATTTCAAGAAGAAATAGAGCCTTTCCTCAAAATTCAAGAGTTGGTGTAACTTCTCAGTTTAACAATCTACAAGGGTTGTTACGGGGGAAAAATGAAAATTAAAATCTTAAAGCATAGCATCCAAGGCTCCATCTCATTTGTACTGAATTTATTTTTCTAACCATATCTCCCATTACATTTTCTACCTTTCCTCTCCTGTCTAAAAGAAGTATTCAGCCTATCTATAGTATTATCATATTTACCGCCTCAATGCTCTTACACACGCTGGCCACTCTGAATTGAATCTTCTCCATCAAAGGCCACTTGTTGAAATACTACCATTCTTCCCAGGTCCAAATGCCACTACCTCCACATACAATTCTGATTACAACTAATCAATGAACACGAGCTGAGCACCAATTCTACCAGCACTGAGTCAGGCACCTAAAATTCAGAGACGAATCCCTTACAGATCTTATGTGAACAGAGAAAACTGGAGAAAATGTCAATAATGTAGGGAGTATAACAATAAGTGGATGAATAAGATGCTATGGGAATACGGAAAGGAGTACCTAACAGTCTGCCTAGGAAAGAGTGGCCCCACAGGAACTGCAGGAAGTACAAAATGAGTCGAGTCTGGGGGCAAAAAACAAGTATGTGGGGAGAGGGGAGAGATTAGGAGTTTTTTTTAGTGTTACAGGATCAAAGTGGGAGGCAGTGATGGCAGGAAATTAAGCTGGAAATGAACAGTCCCAGAGGGTACTATATGTCATGTTAAAAAGCTTGACCTTCGTCCTACGTAGGTGATGAGAAGTCGGTGGCGGGGATCTAAGCTGTGGAGCGTCAGGGTCAGATCTCCATGTTCATGATAGATCTCAGTATCTACAGTCTCCATGGTTTCTAGCGAAGAGTATAGAAGACAGGTTTTCTTTTTCCCTGGTGCTTTTTTGTTTGCTTTGTTTGGAAGTGGGAGGGAGAAAGGTCCATTTAAGAGTCTAGGCAAGGAATGGTAAGGGTAAAACTAACACACTGGTGATGGGAATGGAAAAGCAAGAATAGATTCAACAAATATCCAGAAGGTAAAATTTATAGGATTTAGTAATTTCTTGGATTTGGCAGAACACTAAGAAGTAAGCATTGAAGATGGCACCCAAGTTTCTGGCTCCAAGAGGTTTAAATTTTAATCTTTCCCTTTCTATTAGCTCTCTCCTGAACCAACTCCTCAAGCACATAAACATCTCAACTTTAGCATTCTTCCATCTCTTTACATCCCTTCTCAGCCAACATTTCCTAAAAAGTAATCGACCACCACCAAACCTACTTCCTTATTCACAACTCACTCCCCATCTTCTACAACATGGTTTTTGTCTCCACCATTCCACTGAAATGTCTCTTGCTAAAGTTACAAATAATCTCCAAATTTACAAATTTAGTGCTGACTTTTCAGGTTCTATCTTACTTAATCTCTCTGGCACCATCAAATACTCCCTCCATCTGGATTTCTTACAATGACACTAGTCTTCCTTCCACCTTTCTGGCCACAGCTGGTTCTCCTCTACAAGCTCTTCCTTGTCCTCTCCCCCTACTCTGAAAAAATTAGCGTTTCAAAGCATTTGATCTTTGGTTTTCTTTTTTCTTCTTCTTCTGCCAAGTTGATTTCATGCCTGTAAATCTACTGGCCAAAGACTCAAATCTTTCTCCAGCTTAGACCTATATCATCAACTAGTTTATCAGGATGAACCACAAGTACTTTGACCTCACCCTGATGAAAACTTAACGCATCTCTTTATGCTAAATAGCACTAACCGGATGAAGCACTCTCTGGCTCAAAATGGCCCTTCCACAGCCTTCAACATGAAGTTAACACTCCTTCGAAAATCAAGTCCTGCACTCACCCATCACTGTTCCACATGCCCCATAATATGGCTTATGATCTAGGTCTCACAAACTAATTCCAGTTCCTCAAATTTGACATGTAATAATTATTCATGCCCCATATAAGTTGTTTCCTCTGCATCTGTCTGGCCACTCTCAGTTCCTTTAGTCCCTTTCTACTCAAAGTACGGGGCCGACAGCATGGCATCACTGGGAGCCTGTTAGAAAGGTAGAACCTCAGGCCCCACTCCAGACACAATGAATCAACATCTGCATTTTTAACATTATCTCCAAGTGATTCATATGCCTATTAAAGCCTGAGAAGCTCTGCATTAATTTACTATGACCACTATTATAATATACAACAGGTATCACAGAAAAGGGCAAATCTAGCACACATCACTTTCAGAGCCTTAGCCTAAATCATCCCCTTACACACACTGCTTTTGACTGAGCAGTAATGGATTCTGTAATTGACTCTCCTGTTCTTACAGTCACCTCTCTCCCTCTGGACTTAATACTTCATACCATTTTGCTGGTATTGACACTGGCTCCACTGGACAATTCTCACTCTCTGCCCTGAGGCTTTATGTCCTTAGACCTTGAGGTTTCTATACTGGCTGTCTTACCACCAGGAAGCACATCCACCAGACTTGATAAGACAACATAAAATAGTCTTCCCACTTTGTTCACCTGATAAAATTCTAATCATCCTTCGATCACCTCAAGCATCACTGAGGGAAAACATTACCTGACTCCCTCCAAACTGAATCAGGCTATTTTTTGTTTGTTTGTTTTTTGTTTTTGCGGTACGCGGGCCTCTCACTGTCGTGGCCTCTCCCGTTGCGGAGCACAGGCTCCGGATGCGCAGGCTCAGCGGCCATGGCTCACGGGCCCAGCCGCTCCGCGGCATGTGGGATCCCCCCGGACCGGGGCACGAACCCGTGTCCACTGCATCGGCAGGCGGACTCTCAACCACTGAGCCACCAGGGAAGCCCCAGGCTATCTTTTTCTACAGTCCCAGGCACTCTAATATTGACATAATGTGCTGCATAATTTCTAGTTTACTAATCATTCTCCTCCAACTAAGCTGTGTGTCCTCTAGAGTAAAGACTGTGTCTTATTCATCTCTATATTCCCAGTTCTGACATATGCTTATTGTTTACTGGATGGCTAATAAATAAGTCTGGAGCTCAAGAGGGAGATCAAAGTTAGAGATATAACTACGGATACCTATATTTAGAAGAGAAATGGGATTACTTCAGCAGGGAAGGTTATATGGACTAAGAATTCCATAGGGTTGAACTCTGAGAAATGCAAAACTAAAAGGATGGGCAGATTGAAAAACCGGCGTGGTGAGGAGCTGTAGTCAGAAACACTGAGAGAGTTAAAGGGACAAAAGAATTTCAAGAAGGAACAGGTAGACAATAGCATCAAAGTTACAGGAAAGTCAAGTAGTAACCGAATATAGATAACAAGAATCCTTTAGATTAGGCAATTAGAAAATCATTAATCTTTGAGGGAATTATTTCACGTACTTTAGGATAACAAAGAAAACAGAAGGTAGGATAGAAACTTTTCAAGACAGTGAGAAGAAAAAGAAAGACTCTTTCACATTAACGTATTCAATAAATATTTATTGAGCACTGGACACTAGGGATGCAGTGATAAACATGAGGGCCATAATCCCCATCCAAATGGTGCTTTTATTTTAGCAGCAATAAATTCAGAAAAAACAAAGCCCAGAAGGACTCAAGAAGACTAGACCAAGTAGAATCTGAAAGGCATCCCTCACCTAGTGAAGTCCTAAAAGATAACCAAAGCCTCCCCCCCCCGCAAAAAAGAGAAAGAAATGTCTGTTAGTGCCTAACACCATTAATTTTAATAATTAACATATGAAATGTTTTTATATTACATTTTCAGTTTCAGAATGTGTATTATGTTTAGAGTGTAAGGTTTATCACTCCAAAGTGAATAGTTTCTTAGACAATCAAAGGCTTCATATTCCTTTTGTAATCTCCACAGTAACTGGCATAATAATGAGCACACAGTAGGTACCCCTTAAATGGCAGATGATTTCAGTTATAGCTACCTGGATTCAGGATACAACAATACTAAAGTTTTTCTATAAATTCAGTCACTTAAATTCAAATCAAATCCCTATGGATTTACTGGTTTCTACTACTCATTTTCCACCTTTTATTCATTATTCCTAGCCTAAGAAACACAGAAATAAGGGACTTCCTTTTCTTTCTATTCTCTTCATCATCTTTGTTTCCTGCAAGCTGATTTATAATTTAAAAGTTATAGTAACAGAAAACTGAAGTCCTTGGATTTGGAAAAACAATGTGTGTGTTAAATCTTTTTACCAATCTGTCTTTTTTTTTTTAATTAATTAATTTATTTAAATTTTTGGCTGCGTTAGGTCTTCATTGTGCGGGCTTTCTCTAGTTGCGGCGAGCGGGGGCTACTCTTCATTGCAGTGTGCGGGCTTCTCATTGCGGTGTGTAGGCTTCTCACTGCAGTGGCTTCTCTTGTTGCGGAGC
This sequence comes from Delphinapterus leucas, assembly GCF_059928025.1. Taxonomy (NCBI): domain Eukaryota; kingdom Metazoa; phylum Chordata; class Mammalia; order Artiodactyla; family Monodontidae; genus Delphinapterus; species Delphinapterus leucas. The sequence goes on from NC_143136.1 coordinate 82,372,552, forward strand.
ACGGGCTCTAGGCACGTGGGCTTCAGTAGCTGCAGCACACAGGCTCAGCAGTTGTGGCTCGCGGGCTCTAGAGCTCAGGCTCAGTAGTTGTGGCACACAGGCTCAGTTGCTCCACGGCGTGTGGGATCTTCCCAGACCAGGGCTTGAACCCGTGTCCCCTGCACTGGCAGGCGGATTCTTAACCACTGTGCCACCAGGGAAGTCCCTACCAATCTGTCTTAATATGAATGCAGGCAAGGGAATCACAAATCCAAATGCCAGAACCATTCATTCTTGTCTATCTAACATGTTCTTCCTCACCCACCAATCATAGGTAACAGGCACCAAGTAAGCAATTAACAACCACTATCATTAAATTCTTTTCCAAATATGAGTCAAAAAGAACATTGGATTTGTCTGGCTCTACATGAGCAAATTTCAATTAATTCAACCTCTCTGAATCAACGATAATCATTTTTAAAAGATGCATTTACTTTGATCATTTGATTCACTAATTACTCAAGTGGTGATCAGAGCAAATGAATTCTGACCTAGTTCTGATTCTGGCTCACTGTATAACCAAAAGGAACAACTTCTGTTTCTCAGTCTTTAAACAGCTGTGGACAAACAATTACTTTCATTTAAGAGGTGGAGAAAGTTCTGCTATACCAGCTACAGTACCCATGATATACTATCAACAATTCAATTTGATAACTCAGCATTTTTTACTACATCATAGGATTTGAGGAGTACCACAAATAGCAGCTGCTGTCAGAGTGGGAACGGGGGAGAGAAGCCTGGCAGAACAGGTTCAAAGAAAGTCGCATTGCACTGGAATTGGTAACTCCTGTTTTAATACACATTTTAGAATATGTGATTCAATAGAATAATAGATTTAATCCCTGCAGATCTAGGCTACATACACTGGCTCTGGTACTTATTTAGTTAGGTATCCTTAGGCAAGTCGCTGAATCTCAGTTTCTTCACCTATAAAATGGGGATAATACTTATCTAGTAGGGTGAGTCACACACATTATCACTAAAACTTGAAAGCACTTAGCCCAGAGCATGCAATAAGCAGTGACTATTAATAATGGCTGTTTTAACAAATGGTAATAATTAATAACATCATTGTTTTACATAATGATTGAGCTGTGATATAACTTGCCAGTTCCAATTTTGACCAAAGAAATGTAATAATGTAAAATTGTGGCACATGTGTAATGGGCCTTAACCTAATAATGGCCCATTAGGAAAACAATTTTAACCATTCTTCATCAAGAGCAAAAAGTGATTAAGAAAAGCACTTCTGAAGCAATCAAAGGCAGGATTTACCTACAAATTTCCTTCAGCAATAATTAACATATGTGGATTTATGATTGCCATCAAGCTATCCAAGCAAGAGCAAAACAACCTCTGCCCTGGAATTAGAGCTCATTTTAGTGCTTCCTACTGCTGTATTGCTACTTCTGGCTCCCGCCTTGCCCAGCGCCAAGCATGAATTTCTTAAAATGTGGTATAAGGATTATCTGCAAAGCAACTACCTCTAGTATAAACGGCTGCAAACACTTCCTCCCCTAGGGTGGGAGACAGCAGAGGATAATGAGGCAAAAGTTGGTCTTTACTTTTATAAAAGAACAAAGAACTTAAAAATTAGGGTTTAAGTTCTAGCTCCACTGGTTAGTGACTTCAGACTAATTCTATTATCTTAGAGTGTGAGCTAAAAAAACAAACAAAACAACATGAAACCTATCTCAAATAGGGTCACACAGGATCAAATAGGAACATACATGAAATCACTTAGAAAACTATGAAGCATTAATAAAAAGAAGTTACCCTCCCAGAAGTGATGATATTCAAATATTGAGAAAATAAAACTACATACACTTTTGGAAGTTACAGTTATTCCCCTAACACACCCACTCCCTTTTGTCTTTTTTTTTTTAACATCTTTATTGGAGTATAACTGCTTTACAATGGTGTGTTAGTTTCTGCTTTACAACAAAGTGAATCAGTTATACATATACACATATCCCCATATCTCCTCCCTCTTGCATCTCCCTCCCTCCCACCCTCCCTATCCCACCCCTCTAGGTGGTCGCTAACTGAGCTGATCTCCCTGTGCTATGCAGCTGCTTCCCACTAGCTACCTATTTTACATCTGGTAGTCCATGCCACTCTCTCACCTTCTCCCAGCTTACCCTTCCCCCTCCCCATGTCCTCAAGTCCATTCTCTAGTAGGTCTTCGGCTTTATTCCCGTCTTGCCCCTAGGTTCTTATCACCATTTTTTGGTTTGTTTTTTAGATTCCATATATATGTGTTAGCATACGGTCTTTGTTTTTCTCTTTCTGACTTACTTCACTCTGTATGACAGACTCTAGGTCCATCCACCTCACTACAAATAACTCAGTTTCGCTCCCTTTTGTCTTTATCTCACTTTGGAAAAAAGATTTTGAGGTACTCTCATTTGTGAATATATTGATACTACTGAATGATGCACTACTCCACTCTATAGTTTTCTGAAAAGATCTCCCCATATTTCTATATAAAACAATTCCACCAAATTACATAACTGGAAATGTTAGTGCAGTCGTCCTTGGGTATCCAAGGGAGATTGATTCCAGGACACCTTCCCCACCCCTCCCAAGGATACCAAAACCAGAGGATGTTCAAGTCCCTTCTATAAAATGATGCAGTATTTGCATATAACCTGTACATTCTCATGCATACTTTAAATCATCTCTAGACTACTCATAATACCTCATGCAATGTAAATGCTATGGAAATAGTTGCCAATGTGCAGCAAATGTGGCACTTTCCCCAAATATTTCTGATCCCCAATTGGTTGAATCCATGGATGGGGAACCCAGGGAGAGCCAACTGTATTCTTCCCTGGATACCAGCTGATGTTTTAGAATTAAACCAGAGTCCAATAACTATATAAATAAATGTAAATGTTGTAAATAAAACAAACAGTACTGTATCCTAAACAAAACAGCATGGCCATCTGCCAAAGATCAGTTTCTCACTAAATATACATTAGCAACTATTTTTTTAAAGCCTTTTTTTTTTTAAGAGCAGTTTTAGGTTCACAATAAAATTTAAAGGAAGTTGCAGAAATTTCCCATATACCCCCCTGACCCCACACATGCATAGCCTCCCTCATTATCAACATCACTCACCAGAGTGTTACATTCGTTACCAAAGACCAGCCTACACTGATACATCAGAATTACCCAAATTCCATGGTTTACCTTAGGGTTCACTTTTGGTGATGTACATTCTATGGGTTCAGACAAATGTATAATGACATATACCCATCACTATAAAATCACACAGAGTATTTTTACTGCCCTAAAAATACTGTTCTCTGCCTATTCATCCCTTTTCTCCCACCCGATCCCTGGCAACCACTGATCATTTTACTGTCTCCATAATTTTTCCTTTTCCAGATGTCATATAGTTGTAATCATACAGTATGTAGCCTTTTCAGACTGGCTCTTAGTAATACGCATTTAAGGTTCCTCCATGTTTTCTCATGACTTGACAGCTCATTTCTTTTTAGTGCTGAAAAATATATAATTGTCTGGAGGTACCACAGTTTATCGATTAACCTACTGAAGGACATTTTGGTTCTTCCAAGTTTTGGCAATTAGGAATAAAGCTGCTATAAACATCTGTGTATAGGTTTCTGTGTGAAAATGTTTTCAATTCCTTTGAGTAAATACGAAAAAGCATGACTGCTGGGTCATATGGTAAGAGGATTTTTAGTTTTGTAAGAAACCACCAAACTGTCTTCCAAAGTAGCTATACCATTTTGCATTCCCACCAGAAATGAATGAGAGTTCCTGTTGTTCCACATCCTTGCTAGCAGTTGGTGGTGTCAGTGTTCCAGATTTTGGCCATTCTAATAGTTGTGTAGTGGTACCTAGTTGTTTTAACTTGCATTTCCCTGATGACATATGATGTAGAGCATCTTTTCATATGCTTATTTACCATCTGTATATCTTCTTTGGTGAGGTATCTGAGGTATCTTTGGCCCATTTTTTAATCGAGTTGTTCATTTTCTTCTTGTTGAGTCTTAAGAGTTCTTTATTTTGGATAACAATCCTTTATCAAATATTGCAAATATTTTCTCCCAGTCTGTGTTTTATCTTTCAAGTAATATTTTTATTGAGTTATTCAGAATGCCTACTACATGCCAGATATCATTCAATGCACTTTAGATATATTAACTCACTTACACTTTATAACAACTGTATAAAGTAAGTACCATTATTATTTCCATTTTCCAGATGAGAGAGGTTAAATAACTTGCCCTAGGTCACAGAGACAGAAAATAATGGAGCCAAGATATATCACCAGCCACTCTGGCTCCAATGCTCTTAACCTACATCAAATACTAACTTAGCGCTGTAATGAATGAGCCTAAAAGAACTCCAGGTCAGCTGGAAGACACACACATTCGCGAGCAATTATAATACAGAACATGGTAAGCAGTACCACAGGGGTAAGAGATTGGGCTAAAAGATATTAAGTCCAAGTCTTCAGATATTACTAGTTGAAACGTTCTCTATATGAATTAGTAATTCCCATTGCAAAATCAAGAATCTCAACTCAGCTTGAGAAAGATAAACACATTTTACAAGTATCTGTCATCTTTCCATTCAATTAACCAGGTATCCGCTATCATTTCATTACTTTTCTAGTTAAGAACAACAGCCTTCCTATCAGTCTACTTCTTCCCAAGACAGTTCCAAATCAAGTTAGAAATCAGAATCAGCATCAATTTGTTTTCACCATACTTGCTAACTTAATACATAAGAGAAAGAGATGTCTTAAACATTGATTCTGATTTTTAAGTACTTAAAATGGGTAACTAAGTCTAGACTAACCAAGTATTGCTTAAGAGAGGCTTTCCTTTAATAACTAAAAAAGAACTATTTTCAATTAGCATATCAAAGCTACAAGTCTCCAAAGCCAAGACTTCGGCTTATATCACAATTAATAGCAGGTCCTTTTCTACCTACACCCACTTATACACTGCCACTTGGGAACAGCCAATTCATCTGGGTGGCCAGGTGGCCCAGCTACTTGGGTTTCCCTCCTCATTCTCCTTTCAGCTAAAGACAAGATTATATTACTCTTCCTCACTAAACCTCATCCTCAAACCCTTCCTTGCTGTTTCTAGTATGAATTAACAGTCCATGTTGGTGGTGAGGTATGAAGGAGCAGGGATAGTAGTACAGAAGAGAAATAAGAAAAATTAAAGGTAAAATGACAGAGCCCCTTCTTTTCTAACACATCATGTCATTCTTCATACAGAGTTCCTAACCATTTTCTTCCAGTGGCCCTGTCCTAATACTTAAGCCAATGTCTCAAGAAATCTGGTGAGCTGCCACCAATTGGGATGTTTTTCATCCTCTGAAACACAACGGAAGTCATACATGGCTTCTTTCCCTACAGGGGAAACAACATGGTATAAAGTATCAAGCACATATTCTTTTTTTTTTTTTTTTTTTTTTTTTTTTTGCGGTACACAGTCCTCTCACTGTTGTGGCCTCTCCCGTTGCGGAGCACAGGCTCCGGACGCGCAGGCTCAGCGGCCATGGCTCACGGGCCCAGCCGCTCCGCGGCATGTGGGATCCCCCCGGACCAGGGCACGAACCGGTGTCCCCTGCATTGGCAGGCGGACTCTCAACCACTGCGCCACCAGGGAAGCCCAAGCACATATTCTTAAATAAGGTAAGAATCTGTTTGAATCTCAATTGTGATGCTTATTAGCTGTATGACCCTGTTTCTCACCTGTAAAACAGGTTAACTACCTCATAAGGTAACTCTTTACCAGAAACACACTGTCCCAAGTGGTCAAGAGGCTTCCTTTATATTTTTCATTTGGCTCTCATATGCAGTAAGAGGGGAAAAAAGATCTCAGGATCATACCTCAAACCCTTAGAACCACAGGCTTTCAAACATTCTGACTACAAATTACAGTAAGAAATACATTTTTCACTGTGACCCAGTACATGTATACATACAATCACACACATAACTGAGGTTTCACAAAACAGTACTACCCCTACTGTGTGTGATTCATCCTGATACCTTCTATTTTCTTTCATTCTTCTCTCCCCACCACCTTCCTCCTCCCTAATCACATACACAAAGCGCTTTTTAGTCCTGTCACCATACCACCCTATTGAAGCCCCAGGGAGCAGGGTACTTGAAATGAGACATCAGGGAAGAAGGAAATTCTGATAGTGCTGGGGAGAGTCTATGTTTCTTCTGGTCGCAGAAGGAATACTAAATCCATTTTCCCTCAGACACAGTGTTATTCCTAGGGATAAAGCTGTATTGCTGGAATACAGAACACTGGAGGTAAAACAGGCTTGTAGATTGGTCTGGGAACGTAACCAACACAGATGACGATCATCCTATAAGAAAATGCTTCCCAGGTTCCAAAGTTTTTGGAAAATAATATATTTATTTCTAAGTTGGGGGAGGGTGCTACTTATACAATGCAGTATGCCAGGGGTTGGTAAACTATTGCCCATGGGTCAAATCCAGTTTGCAGCTGTACAGATGCTGAACAATGGTTTTTACATTTTCAAATGGTTGAAAAAAAGAATATACTATTTTGTGACACATGAAAATTATATGAAATTCAAATTCCAGTATCTATAAATAAAGTTTTATTGGAACGCAGTCACACTGACTCATTTACGTATTGTCTATGACTGCTTTTGTGTTACAACTGGCAGAGCTGAGTAGCTCCAAAAGAGACTGACTAAAATATTTACTATCTGGCCCTTTACAAAAAAGTCTGTGGACTCTATCCTAAGCACTTGAAAGCATTCAATATTCATTCACAAATATTTGTTAAGCACCTATTACGTGTCCAACACTGGGGAAACTACAGTGCATAAGTCAGATATGGTCCCCCTCATAAGTATTAATGGAAGGCAAGTGGGAAAAAAAGTTTGGAGGAATAAGAAACAGTTGATTTGTTTGTAGGAGCTATGGGTCACTGTAAGGAATAGACATTCTTCTAAGATTTTATATTCAGTTGTTCACAGAATTAATTCCTTTATTCACAGGGTAAAGATAAATGTCTACTGATGAAGAATCACAAATTCTGAATTAAAAGTGTTATTACAGTTCACTTGAACCTCTCCTATTGCTCTCCTTGAAAAAAATCATTTATTACAAATATTTTGAATAACATTATGAAGTTTTAAAAGCTTCATATATATGTATGTGTGTGTATGCATATACACACACATATATGAGTGTGCTTATGTCTGTGCATGCAGTCTTTGATCCTCACTGTAATCTTGTGAGGCAGTATTATAAACTCCATTTTACAGATGAATAAACTAAGGTTATGGAATTTTCTCAAGTTCACATGGTATATCACACCATGGCACAGAAAGGCCCAACACAGAAGTTTTCTCCCTACAGAATGTTTGTTGTTTCTACTATACCTGACCCCAAACTGCATAATTAACTACTTTCACTGAATTTGAAATGAAGGACCTACTGCTATTTGTTTGTTTTTGAGAAAACCATTCTTTGCAAGCAACAGCTACGCTTGTACCAACAAGATTAGCTTCTATTTCTGTAACTAGTCCTTGCTGGGTAACCACATGTTCCAAAGGTAGAAAATTCTATAATCTTGTAACAGACTAGGCTCATCTACTCTTACGCTCTCTTAGTGAGACGATTTCTTTCCGTATTATGGAAATAAGACTAGATATTAATTATAAAAATCCTGCTTAATCAGGGTTGCTAAATATATGTTGCTAGACTAAGAATTACAAATCTTGATGTAGGGCTATTCTTGGGCTACAGCGGTGAAAGATCTGTAGATAAAAGACCAAAACTACCCTTCACTGATTCAAAAAGAAAAAATATGTAACAATATTCTTCTCTGACCCTAAGCTTTTAATTTTATTTCATTCTTCGGTTTGAGTAGTTTATTCTTCATAAAAATGATTCTGACAGAGATAGTTAATTTAGAAAATAGTATCTGATAGTTTGTTAGGTCCTCTCAGCAGTTAAACCATACTAATTTAATTGCTTCTATTATTTCTAGCCCTCTCAGCTAACAGGCAATCTCTATTTACATTTTAACAAACAATTAAATTAGCAATTAATTTCCTAATTCAACACCCAAACCAGTATTATGTATCTCTAAAGAACTAAAGAACAGAATATTTTAAAAGGTTACCTGGAAAGATTTACTATGCAATATTTATAGAGAATAAAAGGATGGTCATTTAGAAAGGGATTTTATTCTTCTTCTGAATGCCTACTAATCAAATTGCTTTACTATTACCATGCTCATCTTGAATAATTAATATCTTGCAACTGCCCTTACTCATTTTTTATCATTTCCTTTTAGCTTTGACTTCTCATTTCTCCCCAAACCATTTTAAAATGTACTTACAGAAGTTAATTTCAACTCTTAGCTTAAAAAAAAAAAAATTAGCAAATTCTACTCACTAACCTTGTATGTATGAAACTCCACTACCAAGTAGCACAAAGCCTAGTGACCAGTTCTTCTTCTAGAACTACTTTAAGGTCATAATAAATAAAATGGCCTGTAATATTTACAGGGTGAAGCTACACTTCTTTACAGAAGAAGATGGCTAACCAAAGACGGCAGTTAGGTTTACCTACTTCCAAAATGAAAGAAACTAAATGAAACCAAATGAAAAGAGGCAGCCACTATTATATTGCTAAATTCAGTAAAGTTTAACGTCTCTTCTGGCTTTATCTCTGTGTAATAATGCAGTTTTTCCCTAGTCAAAGATGATGCTGCTGAACTTCTGCCAATATAGTTGATTTCCCTGTGCCAAGCACCACCTCCCCCTCCCACTGACAGTAGAGGCTTGAAATCTTTCAGATAAAAATATTCAAGCTAACTACTTAACAGAGGCGATAGCCCTGAGTAAAAATAATAGCCTACAGTATTAACTATCCTTTCAGCCTTTATTGTAAGACCCTGATAACCCGTAAAGATATCAAATTCCTAAGAATTAAGATACAAAATATGCTGAGTTTTCTGCTTCTAAATCTTCAGCCATATCAACAATACCGTATATTACATGTTAAAACAATAAAGAGGTAAGATTTTTTTTTAAAAAATAGGCATTTGAAAAGAAGTAAAGCCAAAGTTTCAAAGAGAAATAGGAATGGTTAGTAAGAATATAAATTAGCAGGTGCATGGAATCCAAAGATAGGCATTTGCCACAAAAATTCAGTAACCTCTGGTCTGTGTTTTCTCTCTTTTTGAGGTTTTTTTTTTTTCTTTGAGACGTTGTATTCAGTCCTCACATGCACAATAAGCTATCCATTTTTCTTAAGTAATAATAAGTAGGGGAAAAAATGGGGTAACTAGTAAAATAAGACTGGTAAGTGTAGGCAAGTTCTAAAATACAAAGCTAGAAAGGATCTTAGAGAGTCTCTCTAGCTTAGGATGACATAACAGTCTCCTAACTGGTCTCACCTCCTCACTCCTACACACCTCCAATATATTTTCCAGATAGCTGCCAGTGATCTTAACACATAACCCAGGTCAAGCTCCTCCTTAAAGCTCTTTACTTTCCATTGCCCTTTGGATTTTATTCTCTTTCCCAGCTTAGATCAAAAGCCCTGAAGGATCTTGTCCCTATCTATCTCTCCAGTCCCATCCTTGCATTCATTTCTTCAGGCAGCCAGCCAAATATTTACTGAGCTTCTACTCTGTGCCAGAAACTGTGCCATGACCTGGGGGTACTGTGATGAATAAGTGAGAAACTCTCTCTCTCACACAGAATTTACACTCTAGTAGTGGAAAGAACAGATGATAAATAGGTAGATAAATAAACTGAATAATTAGAGACTGTGAGAGGTGATGTGAGGCAAATAAAGAGTTACCCTCTCAGAACCCTGTCAGAGCACATATGACAATTTGTAATTATTTTATTCATTTGACTACTTACTTTATGACTGTAAGCTCTGTGAGGGCATTATCATGTCTGTCTTGTTCACTGCTACATCCCAACCACCTAGCAGTACCCCTAGCATGTAGTTCAATATTTGTTAAATGAATGAATATTTATTTCATCCTCTTTAATTTAGTGATGAGTAAAGTCTTCATGGTTACCAAGGTCAAAGAAGAGTCAGTAGGAAAGCAGGAATTTAAATGAGAGACTCTTAAGTTTTAATCCAAAATATTATACCACATTCAAAATATTGACCTCAAAACTCCACTGATCATGTTTATGAAGCTTGTGGCTGGTAGCTGGTACTGGTACCCCAAAACTGACTTGAGAATCTTTCAAGATTTTACATGAAAAGTTTTAAAACACTTAAGGTTTAGGTGAAATTTCCTATGAGAAATACTTTAAATTCCAACAAATACATAAAGATGAAGGTTTAATGCCAATGTTTCCTTTTAACGCATGCTAGAACAATGAGACCTTAAAGAACTCTTTGTAAAAGAACTATGATAGCTGAATGTTCTAGATGTTTCCTGGCACCTATTTGGCAGCGTTACTGATATTTTCTTTGGCTGAATCATTTAGTCAGAATATTATTTCATATTAACTTACAAGTAATTTACGAGCAAATTTTTAAAGCCTCCCAAGAACTGAATCTGTATATTTAAATGTTTTACATATTACGTTTCTAAAGATAGGTTAAAAACTGACATGTATGTAAGATCTACTATGAACCAGCTACTGTGTTATGTGGCATATTATTTCATTTACTACATCTTGGTTTACAAATTTAAAAAATTAATCTCAGCACTTTAGAAATTTGCCAGCATCTGATAACTTGCCCATGCCTCTTCCTCTTGAAATAATGCCTTGGAACAAGGTTGATTTACAATATATCATAAAGATGTGAAGACCAACAGATTTTTCCCAGTAGAGGTCTCATTTCTATAAAATATAGTTAGTAATCATAAGTAGGAAAAAATCCTTTCTCAAAAGCTTTAGATAAGATAGGCTTATTACTATGATATGTAAAGACGATTCATTTTAAAAAGGCAAGCCCCCCCCAACATGAGTCCTCCTAATAATTATCTCATTGCTTTACATTTATTTTTCTTCAGCAACATTAGAGAATATAATGATTCCCAATATGATTACAGCTACTGACAGTCAGCCAAAGAAAAAAATACTTTTATCTAGTCCAAAAGAATGGTATTGAAAAGGTTTAGGATTCAGGTCTGAATCACATATACCAACTTCAGAAAAGTTTCTAAAACTACTTTTATAAAACAGTATAATTTACTGTGAAGAAAATGCCTCACAGAGAGTTCAAAGAATATAATCTGAATGACCAGTATGAGCAATCACTGCAATTACTGGAATCTGACCATTATTTAAACACAAACAACACATTGAGCTACTAGAGCTTAGAATTAACTCAACCTCACAATGGAGACATATACACCATACAGTGTATGTGTGTTAAAGAATATTATATGCTCTCATGTTTTTTATGAACTCTTATTTTCCCAAATCTATGTTTATATTTTCATTCATGCTTATATTCTAAATTCATCTCTGTCTGTAGAATTTCTTTAGTTATGAAAGTGCTTCCTATTTTCTTCTGGCTTGTTATTTCTTTACCAATTTTATTTAGTAGTGCTACCATCCTACCTTAATCTCCAAGCTGTTTTTCTATTTTATAGTCCACATACTATAAGTATTTGGGACATCTATCAGGGTCTCCATCATCCACCCGCTTACCTCCTCTTGGTTTTAATTACTCTTCATCTGGATTTAACCCTCTCAACTGAGATTGTTCTACTTCAAGCAGTTATAAACATTTTTTCATCACAGAAATCTCTTCCTCAGATTTAGTCAAAAATTCCTCCATTTCAACTTGCCTTCCATCCACAGTCAAGTTTACTCACAAATGCTTTCTGTATTCCTCATCCCATTTTGTTCCTAATCCCTCATATTAAGATGAATATACTTAACCTCCTGCCAAGACATTTTTTTTTTCCTATTATTGGGACCTATCTCCTCCAACAAGCCTTTCCTAAATGAAAAAATCTGAACTGTTCAAATTACAATCTAACTTTGTTTTAGCACCTCTGTGTGTCCATAAGTCATCCAGCTAGTCCAGGAGAGATACTAGCTCAGTCAGGGTAGGTCCATGTTCTCCCTTGGGACCAGTTTTCCGTATATTCTGCACCTAGGCACAAGTTCTCCTTTGCAGATTAAATAATGAGCATATTTTTCACTGCGCATATTTTTTATTGCACATATTTACATAGGCAGCTTCCTTCTCTACTCAGAGGATTGGGTCGAAAGAATAAAGCCAGTATTTTTTAGGAGTTTAGAACCCATTAGTGGGTCACTGAATTAATTAATGGGTCATAATCAAAAATTTGTTAATGAAATAGAATAAAAAAACAAAAGTGTCCTGCACACAGTAAGTTCATGAAACTTCTATTTCTGATAAATACACATACACATTTATGTATATGGGAACTGAGTCAAGACGAGTATTTCTTATTGTGGGTTATGGTCAAAAAAGCTGAAAGCCACTGAATTTGAAGCACTCTACGATGTCTTCTAAATCTATACAATTCAAATTATATTAAAAGGTTTAGTCTAAGGAACCGAGACACGGCATTAAAAAAGGGGGCAGAACTTAAGGATACTCACAAAACAACCAGCAAAATCACTTTTTCTTAATAAAATGTCACTATTAAACTATATCCTTAGAACTATAGAATCATAAAGCTTTTAGAGTAGGAAAAAAGTTCAGAGATCATCTAATCCAAGTTTATCGCTTTAATACACAAAAGAAACTCAGGCCCAGAAATGAAAAAATGTCACTTCATTTATTCAGTAAGCATTTGCTAAGCACGTATTGTGTACCAGGTTTTAGGAGTGGGTTTGTGGATAAAGAGAAGATGTCTTCAAAGAGCTCAGAGTCTATACTGTATATATGCAAGTAAATATTTACATTAATTACTGAAATCAAGGTCATTTATAAAGAACAGAAATCAACTAACTCAATCTGGGCAGAGAACTGTTGTTTTTAAAGAGGTGGTACTTCTCAGTCTTAAACACAAGGAGTTAGCCAGGTAAAGGAGAAAGAAATAACATGTACAAAAGTACCATACTAATATACAATAAAGGAGGACACATTCAGGAAACTGAAGGTTGAGTTTGTATATCTGGAATATAGGACTCATGCTGAGGAGGAGCCACAGCAGAATACCTAGAATTTATCTGACATTTAATCTTCAAACCACTATGTGAGGTAGGCACTATTAATATCCCCATTTTGTAGATGACAAAACTGAAGCACAAAAGGTGAAGTGATCTGCCTAAGGTTAAGTTGTGAAGCGAGGATGTAAAAGCAAGAAAGTCTAACTCCAGAGCCTATACTCTTATCCTCTATACCAAGAGGTTAGAGAAAACAGGCAGTATCTAAATGAAAAAGGACCTTGTATGCCCTTCTAAGACTTCAGATTTATGTTAAAGGTGACTCACAGTCCATGAAAGGTTTTAAGCAGGAGTGACATATTCAGACTTATTTTTTAATGAGGTCAGTCTGGCAGGTATGTGGTTGGATTGGAAGAGGAATTAGTGGCAGGGAACTTAGCTAGTCATAGCTAGAAAGATACTACAATAATTCAGGTAAGAGAAATGATAGATGAGCTGTACAGCGGCAGTGCTGGCACCAGAACCCAAGTCTACTGACCACCGCAACCGCTTAAGAACCTCCCGTTTCCCTTTAAGTCACCATACTAATAGTTTAAGAAATCCAACCTCAGGAACAACAGCACATTCCCCTTAGGCCCCTTTATTAAACAAAGCGTAACCACTAGATGTGTTGCGTACATGAAAGTGACTAACAGAACAGTTGGAGAATGACGGAAAGTCAATTGCTATCTGCAGTTTTCTCACCTTCTTGACTTCTCCTTCTCCTTCCTCTATATACTATTCCTGGAACTTTCATGTTCAATAGTCAATTTGAAATCAATGTTCTGTCTAGACATGACTATTATAACCAACCTAACAATTAAATACACCACAGAGGAAGTCTAATGTGGTCCCAGCTGTGGCAATAAATATACTCTATGGTATGGTCAAATTTTGGCTTAAACAGAGGTGATGAATGAATAATAATAAGAGATAGGCTTTTTGAAAGCAGCAAGAGTTAAAGAAAAACAGAATATTAAAAAGGGATATGAATCAGAGCAATGTAAAGTTCAAGCCATTTGTTTCCAAGAGAGTAACACCAGTCCCAAGTGTGTGTGGTATTCCAGAAACCAACAAATGAAAGAACAGTAGAAAAGACTATCTGGTCAATTCTCAAGCATTCTAAATTCAATCCCTTTAGATTTAAACCAAGAGTGAGCCCTCCTGAGCCACCCTTGAGACTAAGGAACAAGTGGGTTCCACAAACAAGCAGCCTACAGTATAGGGAGGAAAGTACAGAAGGGACAGAGAAGATAAAGAAGAGAGGAAAGTAGAAAGGGAATCACAATGAAAGGGAATGGAAGAAATGATGAGTTACAGAATATGGAATAAAACTGAGGCGTGCTAGTGACCTCAATATCAAATGTTGCCAACCTTAGCTAACTTACTGAGGGGCACCATGATAGTGGTAACATTAGAGAGCATGAAAAGACACATTTAAATCACAGATTTATGAGACACCAACGATGAGAAATAAGAATAATGACAAAACTAAAAATGCAACAAAACAGTTTTAGAATCTAAAGAGACAATTTAAAGATTATTAAAATCTCATTTGGTTTAGTTATGCTTTTACTTCTCATGAAACAATGAGTCTGATGGACACAAAAGGTGAAAATGTCAGTTAGTACCAGAGATATGTCTGGGGAGATGCGTTACAAAGAAAGTATGAGACTTACTTGTATACTTTTCTGTGGGAGCAATTTCAGAATTTTTCCTTTCTATTGGTTAGTGCTACTTATTTTAAGTATTTCACTGTAATTCTTATCCTAGCTGGCTGGGTAACTTCCTTAAAACCAGAATTCAAAACAAGGTAAACACTTTTTAATTATGGTCAAATTTTAACCCCAAAAAGGACAAGGGTCTGCAATAGATCACAGAATATTACTTAGCAGTATAGCCTAAATGAGTCTAATGGTAACCAAAACCCAGATAATGATTCTCAAAAAAATTATGTAATTAAGAAATTACTTTAAAAGTTTCTTAAAATTAAAGTTTGCTAGGTAAAGGAAATACTCTTTAAAAAAAAACCTCAAGGTGTAAATTCAGTTTTTCCATTCAGGTAAAATATAATAGTGAAAATATTTCTTCCATATGAAACTTACGAAACTTTCAGATACCATATTAATCTCTCTCTCTCCCTCTCCCTCCCTCCTTCTTCTCCTTCCTTCCCTCCCCCCGTCCACACACACCTGCTGCCACCACATCACTCACAGTAATTTCAATAAGGGTAAAAGGAAATATTCTTAAAGATGATTATTATTGCAAAGAAACTACTGAATCAAAACAAATATAATTAAACTTGATACCTTGACCAATCATTTATCATATCCATGAATATGCAGTCTTCATAAGTACTCCATTATAACAAGTGACTGGAGAAAGTTTATTCAAAACAGTCAGCAAAATATTTTTATTAAAGCATAATAGGATGAAATAATGTGTATACCTATAGCCTATTTTTCTAATCATTCTAATTTTACAAGCTAATGAAAACTCTCAATACAAGGTCAGCTGGAGATCATCAATACCATGTACCTGTAAAATTTAGATGATTAACTGTGTGAGGGGGAGCAGAGACCTTTTACTAACACACTAATGCTTTTTAAAATTAAGAGTTTAGAATAGGGCTTCTCAACCTGAACACTATTGACATTCTGAGGCAGATAATTCTTTGTTGTGGAAGGCTGTCCTGTGCATTATAGGATGATTAGCCAGCATCCCATACTCTATCCACTAGATACCAGTAGCACACCCTCCCCTCCTCCCACTCAATTGTGACAACCGAATACATCTCTAAATGGCCCCTGGGGGAGAGCTGCAGGGCTGGGGAGCAAAAGTCACCCAAGCTTGAGAACTACTGTCTTATCATAAACAGAAAAAAATGAATTGAGGGAGAGGGTGTTGTTTTGTTTTTCTTCTGGTCTTAATGTTCCAAGATATTATATTTGAATTTGATCACGGATTATATTTGAGAGATTCTGCCTTTGAAAACAAAGCATGTAATATCTATCACTTGTTAGTCAAAGTTCAGAAGAGTCCCAGAAGATTCACTGTACTGCCAATGACCCCTCAACCACACATACACACACATCCGTGCACACATACACACACAGTACTGCCTAGCTGAACTGAAGAAAATGCACAAAATTACTGTATTTGCATTTCTTATTTCATCAAATATATGGACCAGACTGTTCCAGTTCCCACAGAAACCAAGAGAATTCTCAACTTATCCAATGCAACTCAAATACCACAATAGCTGCATCACTCTAGATATGATAAACCTAAGTCCTAGAGCAAATATTAAACTCATCCTCACATTTTAACAAATTTGGAGGATGATACAAACTAACCATAATGCTTTAAAAACAAAACAACTAAGAAGTAGATTGGTGTTTTGAAACAGAACCTGAGGAAGGATAAGAGTAATGAAAAAATTCAAAATCAAAGGGAATGTGAAGGCATTTCAGCATGGGGGAAAAACTCAAAAATGTTTCCCCCAGAATGAGAGGAGTGAATTATACACTTAGCCATATCCCAGAGGAATAGTCTACATAATCAGTCTCCAGTATACATACCATGGGATGGAAAATGAAAAATCAAAGTCCACAAAATACTAAAAAAAACAGTAAACATCCATCCTAAACATCTGAAATAAAACTGCTCTTTACTACTGTTCTTCACCTGATTTTTAAAACAATCAAATACCCATAAACAAAAAAAATTACAACTTCAGACATTTTTTTAATTCTCATAAAAATAGCCATTCTCATGCTTCCAGCAGGTCAGATTACATATTACATAGAAAAATCAATTCGGAAAAAAAAACATAAAAAATTCTTTTTTAGAGTGCATTTGATGCATAACAAAAGGCCTTCAAAAAAATCAGATACTTTAATAAAAATCTTCATGTATAAATATGGATGAAAGTCTTTAAGATTTTTTTCAATTATCTTCAACAGAATTATTTTAGTTCAACTAGGATTGTTTATTTTTTAAAAAACTATGCAACGATACTTAGTTTAATGTAAGTGCAATATCTATGTGCTCTCCAGCAACAAAATTACTTTATTTCAAAATTTTAGCTATTAACCTCCTGACTCAGTGAAAATAATCCTACAAGAAACTAATGCTCAATTCTTTTTATTCCCAAGCCAAGCAGAGGAAGCTGTAAGATTTGTAGCGACAGCCTTCTTTTCCAGAAGTAATACCTTGAGACTGCTCAAGAATAGCCTCCTTCACCAATTAGTGTGACTCAGGTGGGTCTGGGAGGGAATAATGTCCACAATTCCTTGGTCAGTGGCCATGATGCCCCTCCTCCTCAAGGGCAGAAGATCAGAAAAAGGGATGAGAACAAGAGGAGTTCACCAACCAGAACATATAGGGCCAGAGGAGGAAGAGTACTACAGGAAAAATTAAAACTACATGGTTAAGTTATGTCACAAAAGCAAGAGGTTTAATGTTATCCAGTATTCATTCATTTCAGAGACACCATTGTTTATCTTCCTCCCCAAACCGTGCACAAAAAGAACTGTCAGCCTGCCTTAAGCATGTTCTTTCTTCCATTTAAACAGACATGATTCTGTTGGTTAATCTCTGGCAATGATCGCCATTTCACAACACATTCAGCCCACCCGGAACTGATCAATACCACTACAGACATAAGACTAGACTTTATCCATTTATTAACCACAAGGAAATGTACCATTCAGCAAAATTCTATACATTACAAAAGATTCTATTAAAAAGGGGGGCAGGGAGGATGGGTGGACACGGACACACACACACACACAAATACACACACCACAGAGGTACACAAAGAAAAGACTACCACCCTCTAATTTCCCTGTGGCAAACGAGATAAAGACATGGCCACAAACCTGTCAATTCGTTGTCCCCCTATAATTCTATCTCACAACCTAGTAACTGAATATTGAATTTTATGATAAATAGATCCACTGCCACTTTAAAATTGTTTCTTCTATCAAACTAACTCTCCTCTTAGGTACATTTGCACACCTCTGAGCTAGATGCTGTATTCATTTACAGAATTTCAAATACAAAAGACTAGTTTTCCAACCACTGGTTGCAACCACAGAACGTTCTCACAAAATCAAAATTTCAAATATAAATGGGCCAGATTATTCTTCCAACCCTGGAAGACTACAGTGTATTTGACAGTGTGAACAATTTCAAATGGGCTGTTCTAAACCGAAAACAATGCTTCAATACAACGCGTTTAAAATAAGTATTCCGTAGGTAAGCAAAATCTCTGCCAGAAAAGAGCACATAAATGGTGGTTGAAAGCCAGCACATTACCAACACACAGCGGCATACCTCTTCTGCACTGGGTTATTGCTAATACTCCAACAACAACAACTACAACTATTTTTAACACTGCTGGACACTGAAGTTGAAGAAAACGTGAGGGGAGACCCAGATGAAATTGCTGATATAATGCATTGTTTCTCACGGTCAAAATTAAGTAGCAGCTGACTTGATCTCTGTTGTGATAGTCACTGAAGCACTAATTAAAAGACGTTAAAACACAAACAACAACAACAACAAAAAACACCCTTATTTTGGAGGATGCCACACTAAAGGACATTTTAGAATACGCCTTTCGGGTCTCAAACCTTTGCATAAATTGTCACTTGTGGTATTTGCGGCTTAATTGCAACCCAGCCAGCGCTGTCATCCAGTGTTACGGCCACAAACCATGACTTTCTCACTTCCACAACAACAGAGCAGTCACTCTTACCAACCTAACTCAAAACGAGTAAAATTCATGGAGATTTCCATATCATAATCAGCCCTGGGGGCGGCCGCCGAGGGGCTCGGGATGGGGGTAAACCTCCCCAGGCTCCGCTGAAGCTCGTCGACCCGACAACAACCGCAGCCGCCAGCAGCGGCAGCGGCAGCAGCCCCGCCGCGCCGCGCTCCATGCACCTACCTGAAGAACAAGAGATAAGAAAGACGGCAAACGCCAACTTTGCAGCAGCTCCCATTTTCCCGAGGCGCCGGGGAAGCCGTAGGAAGTTCTCGCTAGATATCCAGTTCCCTGGGTCTTCCTCGGAAACAAACCTCCTGGTGTAAAATCAACCGTCATAAAACATATTCGGAAGCCCCGACCAAAAAAGCGTTCACGGGGTCAAAAAAAGAGGGAAAAAAATGAAAAATAAAAACAGCGAGCACAACAATTAAAAAAAAAATGCACCACGGGGGAAAAACCGCCACACACAAGCACAACACACAAAACCAAACAACGAAAAGCCAACAACAACAAAAGCGGGTTTAAATCACTGTCAAAATCACTGTCAGCTCCGCTCGCCTCTCGGGTCTCTCGGAACAAAACGCCAGGCTGAGGCGACGAAGAGGCGGCGGCTGCGGCGTCCGCTGCCGCCCGGACAGTCCGGGAACCGAGCTGGGTCCGACGTCCGGACCGACCTTCAGCCCGGACACCCAAAGTCCCCCGGACCACTGGCGGTTGAGCTCGCGGCGGTGGCGGCCGAGACGCGGCGGCGGCGCGGGGAAGGAGAGGCGAGCGGCGGCGGCAGTGCAGGCGGCGGCCAAGTTCTGGTCCAGGCTCTGGCTCCGGCTCCGGGCTCCGGGCTCGGCCGCGTTTTCGGTTCCCTGGCCTCCGCCGGCCCCGCCCCCTAAACTTCCGGTTCCGGCCCGAAGCTGGAAGCCAGGCACCGCGGAGGAACGCTCCGCAGCGGCGACGGCTGCGGCGGTGGCAGCGGCGGCCGGGCGCAGCGCGCGTGCCGGGCCGGGAGCGCGAGGAGATTGTCGGGGAAGCAAGGCGGGAGCGGGGGAGGGGTGAGAGAGCGAGGGCGGGGCCGGCAGGAGGGCGAGGAGGCGGGGCGGGTGGAGGCTCGATACCGCGAGGCCTCGTGGTTCGGCCTGCTTGGCCTGCTGAGCGGTGGGGCTCCAGTGGGTGGCAAGTAAATGCTGTTGGGGTCTCGAGTGCCTGGTTTCCTAACCGTGCCCCACTGGCCTCTCGGCGGAGCGCACGCCCGAATGGTCACGGGGAGCCCAAGAGGAACAGGACCCTGGGGCGGGGCGGGTGACTGGTGACTCCTCGGGGGGGGGGGCGTCTGCGGCGCCCTGTCTTTCCTCTGGGGGGACGCCTCGTCCGCTCTGAAATCGCGGGCGCCGGGAAGCCGGGGGTGGGGAGTCGGTCCTCCGCGCCTGCCGAGCTGCAGGAGCTGGTGTTTGTACCCCCAGTCCTAGCGGTGTGTCCCACCCCTGTGGCTTCTGCTTTAAGCGTTTTGTCTTTCGGCTAGAAGAGCAAAGGGGGAAAAATAACCCGCGGAGGATGGGCTGTCCACCCGTGCAGGATTTCCACAGCGATTATCATGATGTGCAATATGAATCCATTCCCACCTTCCCTTTTGTACACAAAGCATTGTGTTGAGAATTGTTCTGCATGTAATAGGTTCTCAAATATTTAAAACGCGCTTAAGAGGAAACCTGCAGATTTCGATCGACATATCTGATGATCAGTCAAGTGTTTACTTCTTCAAATTTTAGTTCTTTTAGGGCTAATTTTTACCCCTTAATCCAAGTTGATTGCTTAAAAGATGCTGCTAGGCATGGAATGGGATCCAAAATGTAAAAGTAGGATCTCTGCTCACAGTATTTGCTGTACTCGAGTTGACCACGGAATACAAACTGAAGAGAGTATTAAAGGTACTAGCTTTGTTATTTACCACACTTTAGCGAGCTCCGTGAAGATGGGGGTCTTACGTCTTCTTCCCCGTTTTATGCCAGCCCTAAGAGTGTCTAGCCTGATATGATAGGTGCTTAATAAATAACTGTATAAGTGACTAGGGGGTAACTGCCTGTTTCTTAAATACAATATTCTCACATGTAATCTACAAGTTTTGGGGTTTTATTAATAAAAAATAAAACATCTGGACTATATGGCTAATTCATGTTTTGCTTATGGTTTACTGATTCCCACATTTTCCCACAAAGCCAAGCCTTCTCCCTTGTACTTATAGTGTCTTATTTTTCTCTTCCTGTAAATTACTGTGTATATCTATTAAGTTCATCCTGTAATTATCGGCCATTTCTACAGCTTGTCAAGGTTATTAGTGATCATTGTGGCTCTTTAAGCTCTCTCCAAGATTTCCAGTTGCCAAGTCGTGGTGCTCAGAATTTGAATGATACTGTGCAACAGTTAAGTCCCTAGTTGGTCTTCAAGATGTCTAAATGTAATCTCATATTATGTAGTTCTCTGGACTTTATGAGCTGGTCAAGGAATAAATATAAATCGTCCATTCCCTAACATTTCTGGAGTAGAAGAGTGTATTTTATTTAGTTCATTCAGGAATTTGATGTTAGTTATGCCCTGAATCAGGCCCCACTGTTGTCTTATCTCTGCATCGCTTCAATCTTTCTTGAATTGTGAAACCAGAGCAAGTGGAATAACTGGAATAACCAGCAATAGGACTAAAACTTGAAAATATATTCCTTATCTTACCACCCAAATTTCCAGTATAAGAACGGAAGAGAAGATAAAAAATATTTTTCTGTAATATGAAAGAGGAGCAACAAGTCAAAGTCTTCACTAGACTATTCTCTAATAGTTAAAATAACTCCATGGTAAAAGTTATTAACATCCAGTAACAGTAACTATCCATTTTGCTCCTGAATCTGTGTTCACTCCCGCCCTCTGCATTTTTTAAAAATTCAAAAATATTTACTGTATATAAAATAGATAACCAACAGACACCTACTGTGTAGTACAGGGAACTAAACTCAATATCTTGTAATAACCTGTGTGTGTGTGTGTGTGTGTGTGTGTGTGAATCACTTTGCTGTACACCTGAAACTAACACAACATTGTAAATCAACTATATTTCAAAAAATTTTTTTAAAAACCTAGGTATAATAGAAGTATTATACTTAATGTTGATGATTCTAAAGACACGCCTATATTAATTAGATCAACAAACTAACTTAATATTGAATATTCCCCAGTTCACATGAACCAGAAACCCATTGTGGCTAGTTTCTTTCATTTTTAGAAATATTTAGTTTGTAAGTAGAAAAAAAGAATTCAAAAAAAATTTAACAGAATAAGACATGAGAGTATGTGACTAATTCCCACTTGAATTCCAAAGCTTAAAAAGAAGACAGAGGTAGCTGCAGCTAACCCTACTGCCCCTCTTTCCTTCCTATTTTCTATAATCACTTTTTCTTATCTACAAATCCAACACCTCCCTAACACAATGCAAGCTGTACAAACTGGATTTAGGAAGGAAGGAAAGGAAAGGAAAAGGAAACATGAAAGGAATTCTGGTCTGCCTGAGCATTAGACAGTTATGTGTTAAACAGCTTTAGCTAACATCACTCAGTCCCCAAACCTGATACCTAGCCTTGTAGCCACTCCAATGCCAGAATTTCTTTTTAACATTTTTAAAAAATAACTTTATTTATTTTTGGCTGCATTGGGTCTGTTGCTGTGTGTGGGCTTTCTCTAGTTGCCACGAGGGGTCTACTCTTCACTGCGGTGTGCAAGCTTCTCATTGCAGTGGCTTCTCGTTGCAGAGCATGGGCTCTAGGCGCGCAGGCTTCAGTAGCTGTGGCACGTGGCTCAGTAGTTGTGGCTTGCGGGCTCTAGAGTGCAGGCTCAGTAGTTATGGCGCACAGGCTCAGTTGCTCTGTGGCATGTGGGATCTTCCCGGACCAGGGATTGAACCCGTGTCCCCTGCATTGGCAGGAGGATCCTTTTTTTTTTTTTTTGGCAGGAGGATTCTTAACTACTGTGCACCAGGGAAGTCCTTTTTTTTTTTTTTTTTTTTTTAATTTGGCTGTGTCGGGCCTTAGTTGCGGCACACGGGCTTCTCTCTAGTTGTGGCACTCAGGCTCTAGAGCACACAGGCTCAGTAGCTGCGGCTCATGGGCTTAGCTGCCACACAGTATGTGGGATCTTAGTTCCCCGACCAGGGATCAAACCCGCGTCCCCTACATTGGAAGTCGGATTCTTAACCACTGTGCCACCAGGGAAGTCCCAATGCCAGAATTTCAAGTCCAGAGTCTTGACAGAATTTCAATTGAACTCCCAGTTATTACCAGCTGGAAGACTCTCGAGAAGCCAATTTACTCTAGAGATTCAAGTGTGTGTTGGCTGGATGAGGAAACAGAGTATCATAGACTGCTTCCAGAACAAAAGTTGATTTCTTCCTATGCTTGAAATTCTCATGGCTCAAAAATGTATAGATTAAGTTTAAATCTTCAGCTCCAAGGTAGGGCTGGAATTGAACTGGGCTGGAATTGACCTTGCCTTTGAGATTGGATAGTATGCCATATATCATGAGGAAATTCACCTTAAGGTATTCACCTGTCTTTTGATATACCAACAGCCACAAATAAACAAGGCATGCCAAATCTCTCTTCCTTCATCTTCAGGAAGGTGACAAAATCCCTTTGGAGTATGAGGGATGTTGAATTCCTCTTAGATGAAGGATTTTAAAGTATTTCTGCTGCTTTCAGCTACTGTAAAAATCTACTCCTATGTTCAGATAACATGGACATTCCTGAAGTGGCACAAGTAAAGAATTTCTTATATACCTAAGCTGTAAGGCATAATATAAGGGGAAGAAATTTAGTAACTTGGTAAGTCAAAGGAAGGCAGATAATAATCAGCGTATCTTCCATGAATATCCTTCACACCCTAAATGCTCAAGGTGGGAAGAAAATTCCCTATATCCTAGCTTTTGGTACTGTTATAAGGATGTGGGAATGGCTAAGGGATAAAACATTAAGGCAGAATATTTTAGGTCAGGAAAGTGAGTTAGAAGAGTTAAGAGAAACTAGCTGTGATGGAGATAATGTATCCAGCACTTTGATTACAAGGCTATAGCAACCCAGCTAGTAATAAAATCTCAACAACCAATTGGTTTTTCTGTAACATCCCAAGGGTAACATTTGACTTTTTCTCCTGCTAGCAACTTGTTTAAAATCCAGTAAGTATGTGGGAAATAGAACAGGCTTAATTCAGGGAAGGTTTTTGGGTTTTTTTTGCTCATCCTCCAATTTATACTCATGACCACAGGGACTTAGTTTTCTATCTTATTTCTAATAGTTTTCTAACTATTTTATTTCTAAATTTTATAACTTTTATAAATGCTACAACTATTTTATTGCTTGGTATTCTAACTATTTTATTTCTGATAGTTTTCAACTATTCTTTCTATAACAAAGAATAGTTGAGACTTTGAGATACCCTACCTAACCCAATGCCAATAACTTAAGACATTCAAGTTGGAGTAAACCAAAACTGCTCAAAGTGCAGTTCTCAAACTAGTGTTAACCTCAAACTGTTTGTTACTGATCTTCAATGAGACTAGTACAGACATTGACAACAACTGTTTAATTTTTGTAGAAACTTGACAGAATAATTTTACTACAATTGAAGGTAATAATAAAAATAAGTGAGCTTATATTTTGTTTTTATTTATAGTTCATGTTTTTAGTAATTCAATGTTATTGTATTTTACAAAAGTCTCATAGATTGGAAATTTGCCAAATACAGTTTGAGAGGCATTGAAGTAGAGAATAGGCTATATACCCAACACTCTTTCTCGAAAACAGTGCCCTTCATCCATTTTGACAAATGCTTAAAATCTTAAATAAAGCTTTGATGCTATAGTCCTAAAATATTCTATAATGCAAGACTGCATAAGAATCAGTCATTTTCATTACATTGTCCATCTTCATCTGTGATATTCATTTATTTGACAAGTAATTATTAGCTACAAGATTTGTGCTATATGTTGATTGTATAGTGATAAATGAAATGTATACAGTCTCTGCCCTCATTGAGCTTACAGTATTATAGGGAAGACAGAAAAATAGCAAGTAAACAAATAATTGTCAAATGGGAAGGATTATTTCTAAATATTGACAGGATGTTGAGATAAAGAATAAGAGTGATAGTACTGGATAGGAAAAACGGGCTTATATAAGAGAATGATTCAGGAAGGACTGACTAAGGAAGTGGCATTTAAACTGAAACCTACAAGATGAAAAAGAGATAGCTATGAGAGGAGCTAGTTAAGAAGGAACAGTATGTACAAAACCTACCATATGTTGAAGAAATTGAAAGGAGGCTCTTGTGGCAGTGAAAGAGTGGTATGAATAAGGAGACAGAGGGATACAGGCCCCAGACTGCAAGATCTTATAGGCCAAAGTAAGGTTCTTGTATTTTATTCAAAGTGAAGTGTCCAGCCATTGGAGGATTTTAAGTAAGGGAGTTACATGGTCTGGTTTATGTTGAAAAGATCACTCTTGCTCTTGTATGGAGAACGGGTTGCAAGAGATTACCAAAGAAAGCAGAGAGCTAGTTAGAAGGATGTTGCAGTAAGTCAGGCAAGACATTATGGTACCACAAACTATTATGGAAAGAAGCAGGCAGATTCAAGATATATTTTGGAAGCAGAATCAACAGGATTTGCCGACGAATTGGATGACTCCTACTTTTTTTCTTGAGCAAAGGAGCAGAGGTAGTTACATTTGTTGAGTTGGGCAAGATTTAGGGGGAGAGATATATGATAGGGAAGGGAGTAAAGAAATGAATAGTGAAAGATTTCAATTTTGAAAATGTTAAATTTGAGACACCTGTGAGACATCCAAATGGAGATGTAGAGCAAGCAATTGGATGTAGGTGACTGAAGTTTGGAAGAACATGCAGTCTCACAGATACAAATTTGGGAACTGTCAGCACACAAATGGTTTTTAAGGCCATGGAAATGAATTAGAGTATCTAAATAAAGAGTGGACAGAGAAAAGAAATTTAGTAAGTAGAGGATTAAAAGCCAGGAAAGGGGATGAAAAAGTAATGAAAAAGCCAAAGAGATGAGATAAAAACCAAGAGAGAGGCAGATGTCATACATGAAAGTGTTTTGTAAAAGGGAAATAGGAACAGTATTGAAATCTACAGAGACATAAGTAAATTGAAGAGTAAAAATATAAGGGTCCACTGCATGTGGCATCATGGAGAGAACTGCTCTCCTTTACAGTAGTTTCAGCAGAAGCCATATTGAGGCAGGCAGGAAGAAGAAAGGGCAAGCAGAAGCCGGTGAGTTTGTACAACTTGACACTGGAGGGTGATGATATTCTCGGCTGAGAGCTCTAAATTCCCTGAAATATAAAGCAAGGTTTTCAGCTTACAGTGGAAGGGACATGATAAAAAGTTACAAAATAGTCCTGATTGAGGTTGGAGACAGAAGCATTATAGTAGAATTGCCAGACTTGAGCACCCCTTTGAGGTTGGAGATCATGTTTATCATGACTCCAGTCTGCCCAGCTGTGTGTGGTTATTTCCCAGAACACATAGTTATTGGCACCACAGAGAAGGCAGATGAATGAGTTCTTCAATGGTTGGATTTGAGGAAGAAAGGAACAAGGAAGTTATGGGAGTTGTATGGGAGTCATTGGGACAATGAATAATGGAATTTGAGTCTTATAAGAAGAAAGTATAGCATAGAAGAGGCTGTTGTGGATAGAAAGAAGTGATACGTGTAATGGATTAGAAGGCTGACACCATTCAGAGGAATCCTTGCTTCCGGGCAGATATTTAAGCAAGTGAGCGAGAAGGATAGGAGAGATAATCTAAGAATAGAATTCAATGTGTGGAGGGGAGTCATATCTGGTGACGACAGTGGCCAGGGATTTACCACTGCAGTGATAGAAAAAAATGGTCCCTGGCAATGAAGAGATGAAAAAATTGGATATCAAAGCCTCCAGGGAGCTGGATGGGTCATTTGCAAGGATATTGAAACCACCCAGAATGGTGACAAAGATTAGGCTGGAAAGTAAAAATTAAGACTTCAAGAATTCAGGAATGTTACGTGAAGGCTGTTCGATGACAGCACTCTTCAACATTATCTCTAACAAGATCAATGGTTTTTAATGTGTTTTCATACACATTCTTACTTAATTTTCATTACAACTTTATGAAGCAGGTAGCCTTGATAATATTATTACCATTTCATAATAAGAGAAAAAAACTGAGTCTCAGATAAACTACAAATATATTAGAAGCAGTTAAAAGGAGGCACATGGTAAAGAGAGACAATTTATTGTCTTCTATTTTATATTAAATTCAAATTTATGAAATAAATTGAAGATAATTTATTAAATATTTAAAAGCATTCTTTTTAAGGCCTCCTTTTCAATGGCACCTTTCCAAAGTACAAGTATATTTTAAATTTCTCTGTATACAAAAAATTCAATTTCCATATTTTTATCAGAAGCATAGACTCTGCAAAGTAAGATAAAGCACCAGGCAAAGGAGTAATCTGATCATTTCCCTTTTATAATATGGTTAGAGCATTTAAAACAATCCATGCTGAGATAAAATTATCATAAAATTTAAGAATAATTATTATTAAAACTCTATTTCTGAAGAATTATAAAGAAGAAAAGGAAAAGGATAGATGTGAGTTTATTGTTATTATTGTGCGTAAATGTGAATTTTTGCAATTTGGCAGTAGGGAATAGTACATGTGTATAATATATAATACTTCTTACAATTAAAAAAAAACAGTGGGGGGAAGAAAGATTATTTTCCTCTCTATTTTAAAAATAATTTGTTTTCTCAGGCTAAACTACTCTGGATTTTCCTACCTGTTTAAGCATATGCAAATTAGGCAAAACACTTAACTGCACTTTATTATGCTTCATTTTAACTTAGATCGGAAGAATTTTCATCAAAGCAGTACTGAGGCTTTAGGGGAAACTTAATTGTAGGAATGTCTGTAGTAATCTTAACTGGTCAAAATATATGCACTTCTTCATATTCAAAATCTGTTATTACTAGCTACTCTAGCAAAGAAGTGATAATTTTATCCCATTTTTCAGGTGAACAAATACAAATGTTAAATGGCTTGCCCAGGGGCACAAATTGAATCAGTAGCAGAAGTAGGATTATAACTCTGAACTACTGACTCAAAGCTTAGTCCAATGAGCCATGCGTTTCTCAAGTAGTAAGCATATTAATTGTCCCTCCAAGCAGGAAACAGAGCTCTAAGTGGAGCATGTTCCATCCAGAAGACCTATGCTACATAGTAGAGAGACCTACTTCTCTCACTTAAAAAAAAAAACAAAAAAAAAACCTACCCACCAAACTGTCAATCTCATCTTTTTGTAAGGAGGAAATATATGTTATATATTCAAAAAGTAGTGCAAAATATATGTCATTAAAAGGCACTAAAATTTTGTACTTGTAAAACCAAGAAGATGTTTTGATTTTATCTTTCAACACTGACATTAGACCTGGGATACACAGAACAGTGAATCTTCAATATTAGATAAAAACCTACATAATTCAGGAATCCATTTTCCCTTTGTGATTTAGGCTAATCATAGAAAAAAAGCAACTGTACAAATTTTATTTAATATTTGAACAGATGCTTTCCTGACTCATTTTTCTTACTTCAAGTCCACCCAGGTACATAATTTTTCTGACTCAATTTTAACTCTGCAGTTTCAAAACCACAAATAAGACTATGTTGAAAGTAGAGATTAAGGAAAATTGCAAATTGAAAGTAAATGGTTCAACTTCCACTTCTGGCTATGATAGCATAGCTTATACTACTTTAACTCTCCTATTGAGAACAACTATTTAAAAGTATATACAACAATTGTTTGAAGTCACTAGACAGGAACTAAGGAAGCCAGCACTGGAGGGACCAAGATCCCAGAGGGGAGAAAACTATAATAAATTGAGCTCCACATTCACCTCAAATGTTCACTTATATATTTGCAGATTCATGGCATGGGTAATACAGGCTAAGAAAGTGTCAGCCTGGGCTTATAGCAGTCTCACTGGAGTAGGGAGACAGATGTTAAAGCTTGAGTGTAACAGGGTGATTAGGATATGACAGACTAAGATTCAGAAGTTGAAAAAATTACAGAGGAGGAAGCCCAGACTTCTGTGTGATTTCCCCTTACGGCGTGTGCTGACTCTTAAACCGTGCAGGATAAAATGCAGAGAAACTAAGTGTAAAGGAACAGCTTGGAGGTTAAAGAGTGAGCAGAGATTTTTGGCAGTCTTGGAGACCTTGGGAGACAAAGATGAAAGTTTAGAGACCATCAAGGTGCAAGAGCCCAAGTAAACACCTCGGGATTTCATAAGAGAACCCAAGAAGTCTACTCCTTAAAAATTAAAGGCTATGCTTTAAGAGTTAGAACAAACTGGAAATTGATGATGCTAAAAGTCTGAAATCCAGCATCCACTGGAGTAATGTAATAAGTCCATCCATTACATGACTGGGGCATATTAAATCCTTTCTGGAAAAAGATGACTTTATGTAGTGTCTGCAATTTTTTTACACACAATGTTCAGCATACAGTTTAAAAATTACCAAGTATATAAAAAACAGGACCAAATGGAAATGCTAGAACCAGAAATTACAAAAACTAAAACAAATTGAAAGATGAGTTTTTAATGGATTAGGCACATTAGAAAGAAGGATAGTGAACTAAGAGAGAAGACTGTCAAAAAGATTCAAATTTAAATATAGAGATTGAAAGAGGTAGAAAATACAGGAGAATAAGAGCTCTGTGGAAAAGAGTTTAAAAGTCTGATATACCTGTACTTGGTGTCCCAGAAGGATAGAATTGCATGAATTGAACAAAAGCAACATTTCAAATACTATTGGCAACTACTTTTAGAAAACTGATGAAAGACAGGAAGTCATAAATTCAAGAAGCTCCACAACACCACAGGAGAAATACAAGGAAGCTATACCCAGAGCATCATAATCAAACATCTGAAAACCAATGATAAAAATAAATGTTGAAAGTAGTCAGAGAAAAAATATATGTATACATTACTTTCAAAGGAGCAAAAATAAGATTAAGTCTGACTTTTTGATACAAACTATGGAATCCAGAAGACAATGGAATGTCATCTTTAAAGTTCTGAAAGAATGTAATTCCCAACCCAAAATTCTATACTCACAAAATATCCATCAGAAAAGAATGTGAAATAAATACACTTTCAGACAAACAAAAGCAGAAAGAATTTGCTGCTAACAGATCTATAGTAAAAAAAAAAAACTCTAAAGGAATTTTTTTCAGGTTTACACATGGAACTGCAGGAAAAAAATTAAGAACACAGGAAAGGGTAAATTAGTAAATCTATACAAATAATAGTAGTAATGCATTATAGGATTTAAAATATATGCAGGGGCTTCCCTGGTGGCGCAGTGGTTGAGAGTCCACCTGCCGATGGAGGGGACACGGGTTCGTGCCCCGGTCCAGGAAGATCCCACATGCCGCAGAGCACCTGGGCCCATGAGCCATGGCTGCTGAGCCTGCCCGTCCAGAGCCTGTGCTCCGCAACGGGAGAGGCCACAACAGTGAGAGGCCCGCGTACCGCAAAAAAAAAAAAAAAAAAATATATATATATATATATATGTACAGGATTAAAATAGATGACAACGCTAGAAGTGTTATCCAAGAAGTGTAAATGTAGACTGTAACAAGCAAAGGATGAATGTTGGAATCTCTTATTTATGATAACCAACAAAATAACAAATATATAACTAATAATCTAATAGATGTGGCAAATGGCATAATAAACACTTGATTAATCTAAAAGAAGATGGTATAATAGGAAACAGAGTAAGAAGGTAGATTTAAATCCAAATACAGCAATAATTACACTTAGTTGGATTAATACTCCAATTAAATGAAAAAGATGGTCAAAGTGGACAGAAAAACAATAACCAACTGTATGCACCTTATGAGATACACCTGAAATATAAGGACTCTTAAATGTATAAAGTAATAGTTATGAAAAATATAATATGAAATAATAACCAAAAGAAAACAATGTAGTTATACCAGGCAAAGAAACTCTAGGGCAAAAAGTATTACTAGAGAAAAAAATGAGGGCTTCATAATGATAAAGGGATCAACAAGATTACAAACTTAAATTTTAATATAACTTACATAATAATAAAGTCTTAAATATGTAAATAATGATATTACAGATAAAAAAGTTTCAGTAGTTTGTGTCTTTCTAGTATTAATACTTTGCTCATTTCATCTTGGTTGTCTAATTTGTTGACATACAGTGTTCATAGTATTCCATTATAATCTTTCCTATTTCTCTAAGATTGGTACAAATGGCCCATTTTTCATTTCTAATTTTAGTAATTTGAGTCTTCTTTCTCAGTTCTTTTTCTCTTTTTTTTTTTTGATCAATCTAGCTAAAGGATTGCCAATTTTTTGATATTTTCAAATAATCAATCTTTAGTTTTGTTGTTTTTTCTCTATTTTTTTCCCTACTTTATTTATTTCCTCTCTAATCTTTGTTTTTCCTTCCTGCTTGTTTTGGATTTAGTTTGCTCTTCTTTTTCTAGTTTCTTAAGGTGGAAGTTTTGGCTATTTGAGATATTTCTTCTTTTTTAATCTAGGCATTTATAATTGTAAATTTTTCTCTGAGCACTTCTTTCACTGTATGCCATAAGTTTTAGCATGTTGTGTTTTCATTTTCATTCATCTCAAAGTATATTCTAATTTTCCTTGTGATTTTTTGATCCATTTATTATTTAGGAGTGTGTTGTTCAATTTTCACATATTTATGAGCTTCTCAAATTTCCTTGTTATTGATTTTTAATATTATTACATTGTGGCCAAAGGACACATATTGTATGATTTCAATCATTTTAAATTTATTGTGGCTTCTTTTATGGCCTAACATATGGTCTATCCTAGAGAATTATTCCACGTGCACTTGAGAAGAATGTGAATTCTGCTGTTGTTGGGTGGAGTGTTCTATAGATGTATTTTAGGCCTAGTTGTCTTATACTGTCATGCACTTTTCAATTTTCTTGTTGATCTTCTCTCTCCATTATTGAAAGTAGGATATCGCTGTCTCAAACTGTTTTCTTTTTTAAATTTTTTATTGGAGCATAGTTGATTTACAATGCTGTGCCAGTTTCAGGCATAGAGCAAAGTGAATCAGTCACAAACATCCACTCTTTTTTTTTTTTTTTTAAGATTCTTTTCCCATATAAGCCATTACAGAGTATTGAGTAGAGTTCCCTGTGCTATACAGCAGGTTCTTATTAGTTATCTGTTTTATATATAGTAGTGTGTATATGTCAATCCCAATCTCCCAATTTACCCCTCCCCCCATCCTCTGGTAACCATAAGTTTGTTTTCTACATCTGCAACTCTACTTCTGTCAAACTGTTGTTTTTGAATTGTCTGTTTCTTTCTTGAATTCCACAAGTTTTTTCTTCATGTATTTTGGAGCTCTGCTGTGAGGTGCATATATATTTTAAATTGTTATGCCATTCTGAGGGATTGACTCATTTATTATTATAAAATGCCCTTCTTTGTCTCTAGTAACTGTTTTTGTCTTAAAATCTACTTTGTTGGATATTAGTATAGCCACTCTAGGTCTCTTTTGGTTACTAGGTCTCTTTGGTTACAGTAACCAAAGAGATTTTTTTCCTATTCTTTTACTTTCAATCTTTTAATTCTTTGAATCACACATGTGTCTTTTATAGACAGCATATAGTTGGATCATTTTTTAAAAATTCATTTTGCTGATATCTGTCTTGATTCAAATGCTTAATTCATTCACATGTAATGTAATTACTGGTAAGGTAGGATTTCATTCACCTTTTTGTTTTTTGTGTTCTATGTCTTATGCCTTTTTTCCCTTTCTGTATTCTTTTTTGTTAGATATTTCCTAGTGTACTACTTTAATTCCCTTGTTGTTTATTCTATTACATTATTTTGAGGTTTTTTTTTTTTAGTGGTTTCCCTGGGAATTACAATTAGCATACTAACTTAAAACAATCTACTTCAGATTATTACCAACTTAATTTCAATAATGTATAAAAATTTTGCTCCACTATAGTTCATTTTCCCACCCCAACTTTTGTGCTATTATTGTCATACAAATTATATTTGTATATATTAAGTCCATCAATGTGGTTTTATAATTTATGTGTATATCTTTTAATTCATACAGGGAAATAAAAGCATTACAAACAAAAATACATTTTTAATCTTTGTTTTTTGACAGTTTGACAATAGGATTTGTCTGTGTAAAGGGGTTAATCTCTTTATGTTTAACACACTTTGGGTTTGTTGAGCTTCCTGGACCTATAGATTAATATTTTGTATCAAATTTGGAAAAGGTTTTGTCATTGTTTCTTTAAATATTTTTTGTATCTCTTTCTCTCTTCTTCTGAGACTCCTATTATGCATATGTTGGTATTACTGACAGTGTTCCACAGATTTCTGAGGCTCTGTCCATTTTTCTTCATTAAGAAAAAAATTTCTGTTTCTCAGACTGGACAATTTCTATTTGACCTATCTTCAAGTTTGCCCATTCTTATTCTGTCAGTTCAAATCTGACCTTGAGCCCCTCTGGTGAAATTTTCATTTTGTTTATTGTATTTTTCAATTCCAAATTTTCTAATTGGCATATATATATATATATATATATATACATATGTAATTTCTATATTTTTGTGAAATTCTCTATTTGCTGAGCCATCTTTCTCATACTTTAATTCTTTAGCTATGATTTCCTTTCATTCTTTAAACATGTTTACGGTAGCTGATTTAAATTCTTTGCCTAGTAAGATTTACATCTGAGATTCCTCAGAGGTAGTTTCCATTAACTGCTTTTTTCCCCTGTGTATTGGCCATACTTTCCTGTCCTAGCAAGTCTTGTAATTTGTTTTGCTGTTGTTGAAAACTGGAGTTTTATATAATATAATGTGCTAACTTCATAAATTAAAATCCCCTCCTTCCAGGGTTTATTGTTGTTGGTGTTTGTTGTTGTTATCATTCCCAAGTTAATCTCTTTCAGTGTGTTGAAACAATATGTCCAAGATTTTTCCAAGAGGATCTGTGTGTGTCTGTGTTGGGGCATGCCTTCAGTGCTCTGGCATTTTATGTCTGCCTTAGCCTTCATTTCCTATGTGCACAGGGCCTCTGGTTGTGCTAGAGGTGAGAGAATAGGGCCTTCCCTGGTCTTTCTGGGGCATGCACACAGTCGTGCACGTGCATGTGGCCTCCTAGATACCCAGGAATATGTTGGAGCTTTCCAAAGCCCACTATGGACATCTATTGTCCAGAGTTGCCTTTTACATTTTTTGGCAAGCCACTTATTTTTCTCAAATGGTATCTCTGTTTTAAACAGCTATGATGTTAAACAATTGCTGCTGAATGTTTTTGACAGTGCCCTGGGGATAGAGCTCTCCTCACCAAGCAAACTCTGGGTTAGTCAAAATAAAGACAAGCCTCATGAATGGGGCTTTTCCAGGAAGCTTCCAGACAGGTCGAATAATGACAATTGACTGAGGACTTTGGGGAGTTCCAAATCCATTCTGCCCTCTTCAGTGTCTACTAGGGTGCTTTTCACAGCTACTATGGTGTGAGGCTGCTTATTTTCAAGGCTACCATGGATCTGGGGAGAGGGCAATCAAAATAGGGCAAGTTAAAATGTCACAAAGCTCACTGTTTTGTCAAAATTCAATTGTTTTTCTTGAATAAATGCTCTTCAGATTGCTGTAAATCTTTGGTTTATTTCCAGATGTCTGAAGAATTTGATTTTGACAATTTTAATAGTGTTCTCATTGCTTTTATAGGACAGGAGATTTTCAGAGTGCCATTCCAAAAGTGCTTCTGTATTCTTAAAGTGAAAATATACAGCAATAAAAATAATGAACAACTGCTTCATACAACCACAACTATGACTCTCAAAGAAATAAGGTTGAGCCAAAGAAGCCAGACACAAAGAGTACATACCATATGATTTCATTTATATGAACTTCCAAAACAGTTAAAATAAGTCTATAGTGATTAAATTCAGAATAGTGGTTATCTTTGGGATAGTTAACTGGAATGAGGCACGAGGAAATATCCTAGGATGTTCGTATTGTTCTTTATTATCTTGACTTGGATGGTGGTTACATGGGTGTATTCATTTACTAAAATTCTTTGGGCAATGTACTTTGTGAACTTTACTGTATGAATTTATACTCTCATAAAAACTTAAAAAATAAATACAAGTAAATGGTTAACCTCAGGCCCTTCTTTAATTCTTAGATATAGATTCCCTTGCAGAGTTTTATACAAAGAGTAAAAGGTTTCATATTCAGAGTTAAGAGATTCATATATGTGCCACTGAGATATAGGAATGATTTCTTTTTAATACTATTGTTTATACTAATAACAGAAGCCTATATGTCTGCAATGCTCTATAGTTCTTAAATTGCTTTCACATATCTTATCATCTGTACAACTCTTGAAGTTGGAGGTCAAATGTTATATTTTCCCTTGAGTAGACTCAGTTGTAGAGTCAGAATTTGTGAATAGCAGAGTAAAAATGGATACTTTTCATGTATTATTATTAGATGATTATGCGTCTTTACCATACTTACATTTTTTTAGAATATTGATAGTCACCAACTTATCAATATTAGATTGGTGCCCACGGTTTTAGAATTCTCTATTAAATCATTCTTAAAAGATGATATTAATCCTTGATTCTTTAGGTAATCCTAGGATTCTAGGAATAGACAGAATTTTAAACCTCCTCTTTTAAGTCTCTCTGTGAGATACAAGGGTATTTGTCATTCAGCTTAAACATACCTTATGATGAGATTTCACAATGCTAGTTCATTAAAATATCACATACTTTTTACAATAAGGAAGTTGTCCCATGATTATACTCTCTGTTTCTGCAGCCTGCTCTTTTTCAGCCTTCTACTCAAACATAGAATGATTGATCACAATCTATGATTCCTTTCTAGATATTTGAGGAATATTAAGACCTATCCTCACATTAATGACCTTTTCCCTACTTCATTTAGGCTTTCCTCCTGTCATTTACTAAACATTCATATATTGGTTGAACTTCTCCCTGTCAGGAAGAAAGGGAGAAGTAATTGTCATTCTATCTATGCTATGAAGTTTTGTCATTCTATCTATGCTGCGAAGTTTTATTCTAGAAAACAGTACTCTGATTAAGACCTGGTCAGTGATCAATATAAAGGTTTTGTTATTATTTTTATTGTTTCAGTTATATCATGATTACCAGATAATATTCTGCCTGTTTATGTAAATTTCTAACATCTATTTCTCTTATTTAGGTTATTTAATCTGCATTTGTCCCCATTAAAGGTCATTAGACTTGTGAAGATGACTTAGAATTTAATCATGTTTTCTTAAGTAATAGGCATGCCAGCTAACTTTGCATCTTTGGCTAGTTTAATAAGTATATTCTCAACATAAATTCTGAAATCACAAATGAGAATAATAAATAAAGCAGGACTTACAAAGCTGCTATGCATTTGTGGATAGCTACTAGAAAACCTTAATTTGCTTTTCAGGCAAATGAACAATAGCACACAAGTGAGAAAGTGCTATTTATAAAGAGAATAAGGGGCTATAGAAATTTATTTATGCTTTGGCAATTAAGTTCCAAATGGCTGATGAAATGCCACTCTCAGATCCCAAACAGAAATCAACTTTAGCTGGATTTTCTCTGCCCCTCATTTTGAGCAAAAAACTTACCTTCTCAATCACTTAAAAATGCAAGGAGGGGAGAGATTTCTCCTCCAAATATCTCTCTACAGCCTGATACCGTTTTCCCTCTCTGGAGCATACCTTTCCCATTATATCTACCAAAATACAGTATATACAATCTGTTCCGTTCCGTGTCTGATATTAGTATCCTTTTGGACAAGTTTAGGAAAAAACTATAGATAGATGAAGTAAGTTACTGGTTAAGATATTGCTTCATTAGCTCAGTACAGCCTGAAAACAGTAAGCCATCTCTCTTAAGCAATCTCAGTTCTTTCATTTTCTGCTCTCTCCTTGAGTCCAAACCCTTGAAATCACTGCCTTTTCTTTCTAGTTCAGTCTACCCCCATTCTCAAGCTGACGGCAGATAAACCTTTTTGGAAGACCATATCATTGAAGGTGCAGGGTCCTTTTCTGCCTGGATCAGTTTCAGGCTAAAGCTGAAGTTCTTGTAGGCATCTGAATGTTCAGTCTGTCCAGGGTCACTGGGATCAAACCCACAGAAATCCCGTGATCAGGCTTCCTTCCTTTATTCTGGATGTGTGGTAATATGCAGAGATTGCCTGAGCTCAGCTTTTCATTATCAGCCCTTCTTGAGTTTGTTCTTCACCTTCTTTTTTCATGTTCTTTACCATCTGAACCTAGAGTTTTCTTAAAACCTTATTTCTTCCTAGCACCCCTGTGTAATCCACACTATGTTCCCCTCTTTCTTCCTCTAAACATATACAAACAATATCAATGACCTACCTGAGTGGCCCCCAGTTTCCAGCATTCAGGGATTACCACCACTTTGCTATTACCTCTCTACTTTTCTCATCAAATTATTAAATACAGTAAAGTAATAGTATATTTCACCTCAATTATACTTTAGTCTGTCTCTCTGGACATAGATCCAGTTTGGGGGATGATGACAAGGGTAATTTAGAGGATATCTGATAAGATGCACCACAGCAAAAGAGATTGAGAATGTACTTTAAGCTTTGCTTATTTTAATTTTTTTGTTATAGAAAATGTTCAAAATATACCAAAGTAGAGGAATACTATATTGAACTCTCAGGTATCCATCACCCAATTTCTACAATTATCAGCTATTTTTTAAATATATTTTTGGCCACTGTATCATATTAAAATTGCTTTCTCAAAGATTATTATCCCCAATGACCAAACTGTTTTTTATTCTAAATCTGGTCCTGAAACCAAACTAAAACACAGGAAAAGAAGAGGAAAAAAAGAAAAAACAAACAAACTGAATACAGAGGGATATCTCTTTTATATTATCTTTACCACATAAAGCAAGTTGCAACATAAAGTGTCTTATAAATTCTTCCTTGAAACAATGGCTGAAGGGAATTCTAGATGATTGGAGTTTGCTTTTCTTTTATCACACTAGTGTTGTCATAGTTACCCTACAATGTAGTCTTCAATGAAACCTCTGGACAAAAGATAGAATCAGTTTCAATCTAGGCAGGTTAGGGTCTGGGGATATCTATTTATGAGGAAGTATTAACAGCTGCAGCATCTCATCAATAAGAGGGAAGAAGTTTACAAAGAGCTAAAGTAGTCTGGTTTATACCACCTCTAGGTTATGGAAGAATGTGACAAAGCTACAAAGAGTAGTTAGCCATCACTGTGTTTCCAGTGATTCACATAATGACAGTGAATCAAATGATGTTTAGTGGAAACCTGTCATGAGGATAGTTTCCTTAATATCTTTATTGATGACATAAAAGAATTCAGAGAATACTGTTAGACTCATAGTGAACTGAATTAGGTGGTTTGCTAATATCCTAGGGCCCAGAGAGAAATGACCTTGAAAGTTGGTAAAATGTTAGTCTGAAAACAGGGTGTGGAATCAGAGGTGACAAATAGAAGGTGAGGTTTAAGTACAAAGAAACTCCCATAAATTCAGTTTGAAAGATAATTCTTCCACTATGCTTTTCATTTGATGGACTTGCACTAAAACAATGTATCCATATGGATCTTTAAAAAAAACTTTAAAATTCTGTATACAAAATGGAGGAGTCTCCAAGGTTAATGGCACAATCAACAAAAGTAGAGAAAATTTTACCTTACAAAATAAGATTTAAAAGGTGTAAAGTATGTTCTGAAGAATGCTATAGTCTGAATGTGTGTGTCCCCCACAAATTCATATGTTGAAATCCTAACCCCCAAAGGTGACTGTATTAGGAGGTGGACTGTATGGGAGGTCTTAAGTCATGAGGGTGGAGCCCTCATGAATGGCATTAGTATCCTTATAAAAGAGGTTCCAGAGATATCCTTAGCCTCTTCCACCATGTGAAGGTACAATGTAAAGTCTGTGACCCAAAACGGGCCCTTGATCAGCCAGGCTGGCACCCTGATCTCGGACTTCCAGGCTCCAGAACTATGAGAAATAAATTTCTGTTGTTTATAAGCTACCCAGTCTGTGGCATTTTGTTATAGCAGCCTGGGCAGACTAAGAGAAGGAAAATACTGAATGGTCTATTTTGGTGGGTTTTTTTTTTTTTTTTGGTATGTTTAGAAAAGATTAAAAAGAAGAGAAAGATTTAAAGGAGCACACATTCTATTTGGGCATAATTCCCTTACTCTTAGGTAAAGGAACAAAAATAAGTAAAAAATGTATTCCACTTAGTTCTCTTTCCAAAGTGTAGCTTTGACAGTGTACTTTTTAGTAGAAAGAGTCCACTGGCAATGAAGAGGATAGTTTTATTTATTTACTTATTGATTTGGTGGGTTTTTGGTCTTTTTTATTGAATCATAATTGACATATAATATTATATTAGTTTCAGGTATACAACATAGTGATTCCATATTTTTATATATCATGAAATGATCACCGTTAAGTCTAGTAACCATTTGTCACCATACAAAGTTATTATAATATCATTGACTATATTCCCTATGCTGTACATTACATCCCCATAACTTATTTATTTTATAACAAGAAGTTTGTACCTATTAATCCCTCTGACCTATTTCACCCATCCTTTGCCCCCTCTCCTCTGGCAACCATAGGTTTGTTTTCTGTATATATGAGTCTGTTTCTGTTTTGTTCTTTTTATACAGTATTTGCCTTACTGTGTCTGACTTAACTTCAACTAGAATAATACCCTCTAGGTCTATCCTAGTTATCGCAAATGGCATGAATTCTTTCTTTTTTACTGTTGAGTAGTATTCCATTGTATATATACCACATCTTCTTTATCCATTCATCTACTGGTGAACACTTAGGTTGTTTCCATATCTTGGCTATGGTAAACAATGCTGCAATGAACATGGGAGTACATATCTTTTTGAATTAGTGTTTTTGTTTTCTTCAGATAAATACCAAGAGCTGGAATTGCTGGATGATACGATAGTCATATTTTTAATACAACTCAGTACTGTTTTCCATAGAGGCCACACTAACTTACATTCCCACCAACAGTGCATGAGGGTTCCCTTTTCTTCACATCCTCCCCAATAATTGTTATTCGTTGTCTTTTTGATAATAGCCATTCTGACGAGTGCAGTGTGAAGGTGTGAAGTGGTATCTCATTGTAGGTTTCGTTTGTATTTCCATGATTATTAGTAATGTTGAGTATCTTTTCATGTGCCTGTTGACCATCTGTCTGTCTTCTTTGGAAAAATGTTTATTCAGGTCCTCTGCCCATTTTTCAATTGGGTTTTGTTTTTTGTTTTTGTTTTTTTTTTGATATTGAGCTGTATCAGTTCTGTATATATTTTGGATATCAATCCCTTACAGGATATATTGTTTGCAATTATCTTCTCCCATTCAATAGGTTGCCTTTTTGTTTTGTTGATGGTTTCTTTTGCTGTGCAAAAGTTTTTTAGCTTGATGTAGTCACATTTGTTTACTGTTGCTAGAAGATAGTTTTAACTGACCTTTCACTCTCCCCAGCAGCAAATGGTTGCTTATGACTAAGGCCCTAAAGGAATAGCTTCTCTGGGGTGGCACAGTCTTTCCCTGTCCTGTACCCTAAAATGTCATATGTTCACATAGTTCAAAATTTTCAAAATATGTAAAAAGGAACACAGTGAAAAGTTTTGCTCTCACCCTGTCCACCATTTACATAGCTCTCTCACACACACATACAGAGAGTGCCATAATCAGTTATTATTTTCTTATATGTTCTTGCAGAGTTTCTTTATACATCTTTTTTTAAAAAAGTAGCATACAACGTATCCTGTTTTATCGATTACTATTTTTTTTTTTTGCCTTTAACAATACATCTACATATTAATGATCAATACTAGAGAGATCCTCACTTTTTTAAAGCCACTGTGCAGTACTTTACACTGTATATGTTCAATGACTTTTTAACCATTCTCCTATTGATGAGCATGTGAGTTGTTTCTAGTTTTTATTTCAAGCAATACAGGCCTGGATAATGTTACACATAATGTCATTTCACATATGGGCAAATATATCTGTAGGATAAATTCCTAGAAGTGCAATTGTGAGTCAATGGGTATATGCAGTTTCAATAAACCTTGCAAAATTTTCTTTCATCAGAGTTGTACCAATTTCAACTCTCCCAAATGTATGAGAGGGCCTGTTTTCCTATAAGCAATAAAATGTATTATCAAGCTCTTAGACCATTGCCAATCTGAAAAGTGATAACAGTGTATTGGTGTGTGGTATGAATCCAACATCTTTTCTCCACAGGTAGTCTGCCATCATTTAGTGAGGTGTTTACCTCTTCACCTCTGATTTGAAATGCTATATTTTTCATATATTGAATTGCGGTATGCATTTGGAATTATTTCTGGACTTTGTATAATATTCTATTAGTCATTTTATCTAATGATGAACCAGTACCACACTATTTGTGTCCAGGTTTTTATGTTTTAATATCTGATAGTGCTAATTTGCCCTCATTGCCCCTTTTTCCCCCTCAGTTTTTCTGCCTATTTTTGATTAATTATTTTTCCATATAAACTTTATGATCACTTTGCCTTGTTTCAAAAACCCCACTGTCAATATTTTTCTTATTGGGCTCATGTTGAAATTATAAATTAACTCAGAAAGAATTGACATCTTTTTGGTATTTACCAACTAGGTACATCTTCCCTTTGTACAAAATTTCTTATATGTTTTCCAGTAGTTTTTTTTTTTTTTTTTTTTGCGGTATGCGGGGCTCTCACTGCCGTGGCCTCTCCCATTGCGGAGCACAGGCTCCGGACGCGCAGGCTCAGCGGCCATGGCTCACGGGCGCAGCCGCTTCGCGGCATGTGGGATCTTCCCGGACCGGGGCATGAACCAGCGTCCCCTGAATCGGCAGGCGGACTCTCAACCACTGTGCCACCAGGGAAGCCCTCCAGTAGTGTTTTAACATTTCTTATTAAGTTTATTAATGTGCCTTTCATCTTTTTTCTTTTTTTAAATGAGTACTTGAATCCATTATATATTCATGCCATTTGTTGTCTTTTGTGTATTAATTTTGTGCCCCACTACCTTGCTAAATAGCTTTTTGGTTGAATCTCTTGAGTTTTCTAGGTATATAGTCATAATACTTAGCTGGATGAATCCTAATGGATGCTGTGGAGGAGGAGAAATTGGGCTTTTCAGTTTAGTGCATGGAAGTTCCTTCTGACAAATCTCAAGAATGACAAATATGGACATATTATGGACTCTTTGATACTCTAGACCAGACCAGGTAATGCCCAGTATTCAAAAGCTGTAGGATCGTTTTAGGAAGAATTTACTGGAATAAGGATTGTTTTCAAACAAATAATTCATTATTATCTTTTTGTTTTGTTTTGTTTTTTGTTTGGGGGGAGTGGTTTGCGGTACGCGGGCCTCTCACTGTTGTGGCCTCTCCCGTTGTGGAGCACAGGCTCTGGACACGCAGGCTCAGCGGCCGTGGCTCACGGGCCCAGCCGCTCCGCGGCATGTGGGATCTTCCCGGACCGGGGCACAAACTCATGTCCCCTGCATCGGCAGGCAGACTCTCAACCACTGCGCCACCAGGGAAGCCCCCATTATTATCTTAATCTCAGTTATCGTAATTGTCATCACATGTTACATGTAAATATAACTTGTATTGAAAAATTAACTAATATAAAGCTACCTATTTGTTATCACCATTGTTATTACCAAAAATTTCAAAGATATCTCTAGGGTATCCATGTAAGGTTCAATGGAGTTTAACTCTAATACAATATGGCAAAGAAAAAAATCCAGTTGTATGCAACTAACTGTCCATCAGTCTTGCAGTAGAATTTGTGGTTAAGTAGCCTAAATGAGTTGCTTAGTTTGTGATGGGCACAGAAAATCCTCCTTGCTGAAGTTACTAAACCCTCCTCACCTAACAATGACATCCTCTGTTGATCTTCAGGGCATGGTGTCTCATCTGTTTAGTTTGGCCTTTTATTTGACTTTCATTGACTTTGTGGCCAAGCCTGTTTTCTTTGTTTGATGTGTTAACCCAAATATGTAGGTGAACTCAACCATTTAGTGATGGGCATGTAACTTTTAATAATAACACTTATTTTATTTGATAACAGAATGCAATTTTCACTAGTAAATGGAGAAGCAAATGTTTGACTTTTGAGTAATAGCTTGCTATCTTTTAGAGGAGTTGTCCAACTGTCTTTTGCTAGGAAACACAGACTTCTGGTTGCTGAATTCCTGCCAACTTTTTTTTTTTTTGTATATACAATGTTC
Source organism: Delphinapterus leucas (assembly GCF_059928025.1). Lineage (NCBI taxonomy): Eukaryota > Metazoa > Chordata > Mammalia > Artiodactyla > Monodontidae > Delphinapterus > Delphinapterus leucas. Next base: position 82,416,008 of record NC_143136.1, read on the forward strand.
AACCTTAGATTAGATATATACAACTTAAAGTCTTCTTAAAGTGCTTGCTAGGATATTAGCACCTTTTAGTGCTAGTTTCTGGAGAGCTGCAGCTGTCACCCAAGTCTTAGTACTGAGCTAGCCATAATAACATGAAATTTGGTGTGTTGAAGAATCTTCTCATTTGAGGTACATCACAAGTTGTCCATATTAGAAAAAATATACGCAGTCATACTGGGCTGTGTGCCAATGAATATAAAAGACGTGCAATAGAGGAACCAAAGATTGTGAATATGTAGATTTGTACCTGTTGGCACTGAAATCCTGATTTGGTCTAGTAAATTCAACTTTATTGCCTTGTTTCTGCTTTGGTTGAATCTCAATATTTTACCTCTCATCTACAAAATTCTCTAAAAATAAAGCCAAGATATAAAATGCTTTTAAAATCCTAAATAAGTTTTATATAAATTTCAGTTTTCTCTGAGACATTACTTCTAAAATAAAACCAGTGAAACTTCAAAACAAATAACATGAAGAACTGACATCTTAAGTCACTATTCTGTGTGCACTGAGAGATGCTGGCACTTGGAATACTCTCATCATGCAAATCAAAACTACAATGAGATATCATCTCACACCAGTCAGAATGGCCATCATCAAAAAATCTAGAAACAATAAATGCTGGAGAGGGTGTGCAGAAAAGGGAACACTCTTGCACTGCTGGTGGGAATGTAAATTGATACAGCCACTATGGAGAACAGTATGGAGGTTCCTTAAAAAACTACAAATAGAACTACCATATGACCCAGCAATCCCACTACTGGGCATATACCCTGAGAAAACCATAATTCAAAAAGAGTCATGTACCAAAATGTTCATTGCAGCTCTATTTACAATAGCCAGGAGATGGAAGCAACCTAAGTGTCCATCATCGGATGAATGGATAAAGAAGATGTGGCACATATATACAAAGGAATATTACTCAGCCATAAAAAGAAACGAAATTGAGTTATTTGTAGTGAGGTGGATGGACCTAGAGTCTGTCATACAGAGTGAAGTCAGTCAGAAAGAGAAAAATAAATACCGTATGCTAACACGTATATATGGAATCTAAGAAAAAAAAAAAAGTCATGAAGAACCTAGGGGTAAGATGGGAATAAAGACACAGACTTACTAGAAAATGGACTTGAGGATATGGGGAGGAGGAAGGATAAGCTGTGACAAAGTGAGAGAGTGGCATGGACATATATACACTACCAAACGTAAAATAGATAGCTAGTGGGAAGCAGCCGCATAGCACAGGGAGATCAGCTCGGTGCTTTGTGACCACCTAGAGGGGTGGGATAGGGAGGGTGGGAGACCCAAGAGGGAAGAGATATGGTAACATATGTATATGTATAACTGATTCACTTTGTTATAAAGCAGAAACTAACACACCATTGGAAAGCAATTATACTCCAATAAAGATGTTAAAAAAAAAATACGGGGCTTCTTTTAGTTTCAAGTGTGAATTACTTATATAAATGTCCTTGTAGAATCTGTTTATGTAGAGACCATACGGGATGTTAGAAAATGTTTTCACTTATTTCACAGGCCTTTTGATTTGCTAATATACTTAAGTTTCAATATTCAATAGTCATTCATGTAACCTTTTCTTTTATTGATGTGGTTTTGAAAAGTTTCAGGTGCCTATGTGCAAATGCTTCTCAAGAACATTTCCTTGTCTCTGGGGTGTGCTATGACTTTTACCCTCTCTTTGTCTTTTTTCTGGATTATTTTTAAAACATAGTGGTTTTCAAACATAGTGCATGTTTCAGAGAAAAGAATAAGACTTGGAGAAGAGCAGAGGTAGAGACAGGCCCATGTTTCTTCACATGGCCAGCAGAAGGGCAAAGGAAGGCCTTCTCTACTATTTTATGATTGACCAAAACACTTTAAGAGAACACTTTAATAAAAAGGTCCCTAATTTTATTCCTGGAAGTCTTTGATTATCTCAGTCTTCTGGCCCAAACTGATAGCAAATCAACAAGCAAGAACTTGAAACAATTTCTCATCCTTTTGCACAGTGGGAGTATGGGGCAGCTGGTAGGGTTAGGGAGTTGTTGTTTTTTTTTTTTCATTTTAGCAGGTATTGTATATAAATTATTTTATTCCCACATCTTCTCAATTGTTTCTTCCCTTTTTAAGCCCTTTTCCTCTCCTACTTGGCAAGATTTGGCTTTTCATCCAGAGATCTTTTTGCAACCTTTGTTCACTTTTAGCCTGTTGATAATCACCTTGCTGGGTTGAATGCCCACACGGACAGTTGTGCCACTGGCTTCTCCTGCTGCACACGTTCAGTGTAGATGATACATTTCTTCCTGTAAACTTGAACTGCTTTGCCAATTTGCTGACCTTTGTAGTGTCCTCACACAACCTGAACGTCATCATCCTTTCAGATGGACATGGGTTGGACATTGTACTTCTGTCTCAGCTCTTTGGAAAGAGGGAAAGACATAATCTTCCTGCGAAAGTGGGAAAGTGAGTTGAAATGCTTTTATGGTTCTTGCTCTGGTCACAAGTCACAAAGGGATTGAACTTCATTTTGGCTGTTGCTGCTTCGGTAATGACCACAACAGGGAAGAGAAGATGGAGTTTTCAGAGAAGTTTCTCTAACTGTAATCTCTTCATTTGTTTGAGGGTGCAGTTCTGCCTTTCTAATCTCTGGTCAGCCTTTTGCCTGACCTACTCAATGTTTTTCCTTTGAAAAGCTGGGATTTATAATTTTCACACACTTGGAATCCTAGTCAGGCATTTAGTTGCCCCTTTTAAAATTAAGGTTTGGTTTAATCTTTTTTGTTGCTGTTGCTGGTGGTAACTTTCTTTCTAAGTTTAAAGAGGCATGTTTTAGACATATTAGGAAGAGAATGGCCTCTGGAGTCAGACATGTCAGGGTCTGAACCTGTATTCCCCATGTACTGATTTTTCACTTCTTAAACTAGTTATATTACATGTCACATGTAAGTTGGTTGTAATAAGAATTGGTCTTATTACCATAAGACCACAGGTCTTATGTGATTGCACATAGGATCTGCTATGAAAATTCACTGACATCACACTTGTAAAGTACTACCCAGAGCCTAACACATGAGTAACACTCTGTACACATGAGATTTCTTAAAATTTATTTGAGGTATTCTAATGCTTATTTATTTTTGTGAAATGATTTATGTTTAAAAAATAAATATATGTATATATAATTTCATTCATTCATCAAATATTTGTTGTACAACGTCTTTATGCCAGGCACAGGTTTAAAAGGTGGGAATATGTGGTGAATATTTAACAAATATTAAATTTATACAAGATTTTGTATTCTTATGGGGAAGACAGACAATAAACAAAATAAACATGCAAAATATATGTCAAATGATGATAACTGCATTGGAAAGGGGGTTGTGCCCTGAGCAGGTAATGCTTGAGTGGAGACTTAAAGGAGGTTAGAGAGTAAGCTGTGTATCTACCTAGGGGAAGAGGGTGTAAAAGTTAATAAACAGTAAGCTCAATTAAAACACAGTTTTCTATTTTATTCAATTTATTATTTATTTATTTATTTATTATTTATTTTTATATTTTTTAAACATCTTTATTGGGGTATAATTGCTTTATAATGGTGCGTTAGTTTCTGCTTTATAACAAAGTGAATCAGTTATACATATACATATGTTCCCATATCTCTTCCCTCTTCAGTTTTCTATTTTAAATGTCAAGGGGGTGCTCTCATGCCCTACCATGATAGCAGAGCCCAACAGGAAGAGGAAAACTTCCTTTTGCCTGGCAAGAGCTCAGCCAAGGAAAGACTGTCACAACTCATTCAATGAAAAGCCACTATAACTAAAAAATCTCAATTCCTCCAATGGACTCTTTGTTTACTATAGCCCTGCCAACTTCCTTTTCCCTCCTATAAAAGAATTCTTCTCTCCTTCTTGGGGGAACTTGCATGTGGCTCACCACAGTTGCAGACCCTGAACTGCTATTCTTTGTTGATCCTGAATAAACCCATTTTTGCTGGAGGAATAACTGGCGGTCTATTGTTTAAGGTCCATAAGGGGATGGTAGGTACATTATCCTGAGGCAAGGAGGTCAGTGTGTCTAGAGTGAAGTAGGAGATGTGGTCAGATAGCAGAGGCTATATCATGAGGCACCTTCTAGGCTATATGTAAGGACTTTTGGTATCACTCTGAGTGAAAGTGGATCCAGTAGAGAGGTTTGAACAGAAAAATGGCATGATCTAAGATTTTAAAAGAAAGCACTCAGGCTGCTCTGTTGAGAAAAGACTATTAGAAGGACTAGGTCAGAGGCAGGGGAGACGAGTGAGGAGGCTGTTACAGTGAATTGCAGGGGCCTGGACCAGAGTGGTAGGTAGCAGAGGAGGCAGTGCGAAGTAATTAGAATCTGGATGTATTTTTGCATATAGGGTTGATATGACTTCTTGAAGGATTATTGTAGGGAGTGGGGAAAAAAAGATAAGTAAAAGGTGACTCCAAAATTTTTGGCCCAAGAAACGGGCTAGTTGCTAGTCACTGAGAGGGAAAAACTGCAACATTAACACATTTGGAATGGAGGTAAATATGGAGATCAGAAGTTTGGATTGGAAACATTTAAGATTAAAATGCCTATTAGGCTTAGAAGTAGAAATGTTCATTTGGCTTATAAAGTCATGGGACTAGATGAAAGCTACCAGGGGAAGAGTGTATGTAGACAAGAGATGAAGCCCTGGGCCCCTCTAGCATTACGAGGTGCTGGAGATGAGGAGGAACTATCTGATTTGTAAATATGTTGCTTGTCGTGAAAGTGTAGGGGAATATATTTTGAGGAAAACTATCTATATTCCACCTTGCTTCCCAATTCAAACCCTAAGAGAGTGAGGTATTGGCTTCCTGGAATAACAAATATTGCATATCTCTTGCTTAAGAAGCATATAATACTAGAAATGGTCACGGAATTTGTACAGAAAGTAGATTTTAGAAAGTCATCTCCACACTGGAGATACTAAAACCCCTAAAAAAAAAAGTCTACAGCAAGCATCAGTGAACTTAGAAATGGCTTATAAATACACCAAAAGTAGAAAAGTGGGGTAATGAACAGGACTGGAAAGTGATGGCCAGTGTTTCTAGGAAGTAGAACCATGCAGCTGGTTTAGAAATGGTTTATTTTAGCGACAAGCCTTGGTGCAGGTTTCTAAAGAGAATATGAATTTGTAGAAAGGAGAGAATTTCAAAATCGAGAATGGCTTATTATCCACTGGATTAGCAGGGCTAGTTTTTCAGTGAGTGAGTCATTTCTTCCTTATTTTATCACTCAGTATCCCTGAAACAGAGGGCTCACTTGGAAGGAGCAATTGAGGAGAATTTAATGAATGAACTATCTGTAAAGGTGTAGGTAGGGTTGAACCGGTAAGAGGGGCCTGGCTAGACCTTCTATAGGCCCAGGGAGCAGGGAAGGCAGCTGTGCTGCAGCTGCAGGAGAGGATCAGCTGACAGTAGCTGTGGCCTTCAGCAGAGGAACGCAGGCACTGCTAACCTGCAGTCTGGCATGGAGGGAAGCAGAAGAATAAATACTCAACCTCACCATCCTTCCATTTCCTGATGTCCTGTTGGAGCCTCTCATTGGTGGGATGCAGCAGGAAACCAGAGGGCAAGCAAATCTAGTGATGTGGTCCATACAAGTCAGCCTCCTGGGGCACAGATCAGGTCAGGAAGGATGGAGAGTGGATGGAGAGACAAAATGAAACCATCCAGTACACTTATCTCCATAAGAAAGTTTATAATAAGGTTTTGGGAAAAGTCAGAGGATTATGAGAATTTTGGCACCATTAAGAACTTTGAACCATCATGAATTGAATGATGGATTCCCACTCCTTCAATGTTCAGTCTTTAAAAAAAAAGCTCACCTTATTTTCCCCTTTCTTCCTTTATTTGGCATCATTGTCCTATTTGATTGTTTTGTTTTGATAAAGCTCTGCTTATATTTGTTATTCAGTATTTATAAAGGCCTTGACATGCCTCTTCCCATATGAGAAGAGTCTGCTTCTAAGCTGGGTACCAGGTTTAAGCTATACAAAGTCTCGCTTGGCTATGGCACTGTGTAGTTTGTTTTCAAACTTTTCTTCTTATTAGTTGTACAGATGGTCCTCAACTTACAACTGTTTGACTTAGAATTCTTCTACTTTTACGATGGTGAGAAAGACATGCATTCAGTAGAAACTGTACTTCAAATTTTGAATTTTGATCTTTTCCCAGGCTAGGGATATGTGGTACTATCTTCCTTCCTGATGCTGGGCGGTTAGCTGTTGCTCCCAGTCAGCCACATAATCAAGACGGGAAACAACTGATACACTTATGACCATTCTGTACCCATAGAACCATTTTTTCACTTTCAGTATAGTATTCAATAAATTACATGAGATATTCAACACTTGATTATAAAATAGGCTCTGTGTTAGATGATTTTGCTGAACTTTAGGCTAATACAAGTGTTCTGACCACATTTAAGTTAGGGTAGGCTAAGTTATGATGTTCAGTAGGTGTATTAATGCATTTTCGATTTATGATATTTTCAACATATGATGGGTTTATTGGGACATAACCCCATTGTAAGTTGAGGAAGATCTGTAATTGGATAACTTGTCACTAGAGATAGTTAAAATTCTCATTCTAGCAAAATAGTCACTCCCTAAATTGTAATTTTTCCCCTTCCATACACTGTTTCCTGTTAACCTCAATATTTGCAACCATTCTCTTTATGACTCTAAAACTTTCTCACTACAGACACCTCGTGAACATATTCAGTTCCACTATATAAGTAGAGTCAGTAAGATGAGGTAGAGTCTACAGAAAACATGTCACAAAATTATAATATTCAGGATGTGTAAAGTTATATTGAAAATTATCTTAGAACAAACATCATAATCTATTAGGAATATGCCAATCATTTGTAAATATCCATTACTTTCTCCTAAATGCATGTAGTTTTTGTCAAGGACTGCTAACTCTTCCCTAATATTGATTTTCTCCTTCTTTCTTTAGTAATAGAACTCTCAACATGTAGCTGGGCACAAGCCTGCTCAGATAAAGACCACATTTCCCAGTCACTCTTGCTGCTACATTTTGGCCATATGTTTTAGGGTCCGAAAAATGGTATGTGAGCAGAATGCAGCCACGCTGGTGAGAGCTGTAAAAGGCATCTTTGACCAGGGATGAAAGCCATGACTTGAGAATGGTAGAACAAAGTAGTAAGTGTCTAGGTCCTCAAGACCACAGAGCTGCTATATAAGCCCTGGACTGTTTATGCTCTAGCTCTTACAAGAGAAAGAAATCAATGTCTATTTGTTTGAGCTATTGTTTCTTGGCCTTTGTGACAGCAGTCAGATGTATCCCAATTTACTCATGGTCCTTCTAATAAAGGCCTGTGTGCTAAAGTACAACAGTAGTTGCATTTATTATCTGTTGATAGAGAACATACATAATGACAAAGAGGTATTATAAATGCAGGAAGATTTTAAGTGAATTTTTAAAAATTAATCACAGCTACAAGCATTTGAACACATAAGTGAGATATATTGTTTCTTCACTCTATTGATAATGCTTGGACTGGCAATGCGGACTTAAGGACTCTGCCAGACCCCTACTCCACATGAATTTTTGAAGTCCATGGACTTAGGCCTTAGAGTTGAAAATGAGATTAGGCAGTATAAGAGCCAGCTTAGAAGGTACAAATAAAGTCTGAAATGCCAGGTCAACTATACTGCTGTAGACTATAACCAGGTACATGAAGAGAGCTGAGGCCCAGAGGGTCCAGCATCTAGAGTGGAAACTGTGGCAACTTCCCCAACATCACTTTAATGCTTTCCCATCACAGAGCAGTCATCCCACTTGGTAGGGAGGTGCTGGGTTGAATAGTGTCCCCCCAAATTCATGTCCACCTGGAACATATAGAATGTGACTTACGTGGAAATAGGATCTTTGCAGATATAATCAAGTTAAGATGAGGTCATGCTGGATTAGGGTGGTCCCTAATCCAGTGATTGGTGTCATTATAAGAAGAGGGAAATTTAGACACAGACCCATAGAATATCACCATGGGAAGACAGAGGCAGAGATTGGAGTTATGCTGCCACAAACCAAGAAACACCAAGGACTGCCAGCAACCACCAGAAGCTAGAAGAAGCAAGGAGGGATTCTTTCTTAGAGTCTTTGGAGAGAGCATGGCTCAGCAAACACCTTGATTTTGGACTTCCAGCCTTCAGGATGATAAGAGAACAAATTTTTGTTGTCTTAAGTCACCCAGTTTCTGGTACTTTGTTATGGCAGCCCTAGGAAACTAATACAATGGAACTGATCCTACCCCCAGTTGCAGGATGGGAATATATTCATGTTTAACAACGAAGGCATGATCCATCCAAACAGAAGAGATGCCTCCTGCATTGCTGGAGCTGGGTCCAAATGGATCCCTGCTTTGCAGATGTTAACTTTTTACTTGCTGGATAAAGACGGATCAGAGGGATTCAGGCTGATGCAGTGAGGAACATCTGGGAAACTTAGGGCATTGGCTTCTTATCACCTGGTTTAGAAGCACTTCAATATTTTAAAAACCTATGGAGTTGTATCAGTGTGTGCCAGGCACATGCCTTGGTTGGTCTTTCCTTCTTGCCACTACAGGTGATTCAAGAGTGGCCCAAATTGGGCCAATCAACATGAAGCTCAGGACTTTTATTCTTTGGCTGGGGGAGAACATGCCCTTTCTTGAGAGGTGTGAATGGGAAAGAACCCTGGTTGCTGTGAGCTGAAATTTTACAACCTGGAAAGAAGCTACCCTAAGGACAGAGCCAACAATCAAAGAAGGAAGAACTACACAACTGCAGCCAAATCATTTGGAACTCTGGTCATTTGCACCTGAATCTCTCCCATCCTTTGAACTATTAGTTATTTGGGCCAATAAATTTGCTTTATTGTTTCTGCAAGTTTGAGTTGGTTTTTCTGTTGTTTGTAACTAGAAGCATCCTAACTGATATAGTCCCTGGAACTTTCTTAGCAGATACTTATTAGGTCCTTCTCTTTGAAACATCTTATTTTGATGTCCACTAGTGTAATTATTTTGTAATTACCTTTTACCTTTGTGTTCCGTTAATAAATGAGACATGAGGCAGGCTTTAAGGAAACAGGACTTTGATGAAAGACTACTGTCGTCAATTTTATACTGAATCCTTATTTTAGAATACAACTCAAAAGCAAATAGACACGTGTATTCACACACACACACACACACACACACACACACCTGCAATTTCCCCAACTGCATTCCATGCCGTACATAATAAGAACTAACTTGTATTATAGATGCAGTTGACGGACAAAATGGTACAAACAAATGGGAGAGGATCTGTAATCTACGCAGAATAGTGGAAAAATAAAGTATTAACTCAAAGAAATATGGCTTTGTGAATAAAATTCTCTTCCTTAAGAATAACTGAAAAATAAATCAAGTGGTAGTGCAAGGGCCAATTTAAATATAGAGGTTAGCAAAGGAATGGAGATGGAGAGAGATGAATAGAGGCAGCCAGGGAAAAATCATGAAGCTGAAACTCCTTTTCCTCTGTCTCAGCCTTCAAAATAAATCTCTCTTTTGCAGGGGCCATTTCAAAAACAGGGCTAAGGAGGGGCAGAAACAAAGCACCAGTGTCCTCTGTGGCCCCTAAAAATGAAAAATTTGAGTTAACTCAGTTGACTTAGGTAACCTTGAATTACTGTTCATCTATTTGCATACTGAATTTGAGGCTTCTTGCTTTATACTCTGCAGTTACTGTCTATACATTGTTAACAATAAATATTAGAAAATGCAATTCCAGATTTAGCCAACATTTCAGTCACCTCTGATTGATTTTGAAATTAGTATATTGCTCTCAATAATAATGAAAAAGAATTTTAGAAAGGAAACCATGAAGATGATAAAGTAGCTTTTCCCAGTATGCAATGCATGTTAAATTGCTGGTGTCTGAAGAATATGGAACTGAGATTTTATCAATACATGCAGTATCACACATTTCCTATTTTAGTTGCTAATTAGTATTCAGGTGTGCAGCAGAATACATGGAATTAAATGCTAATGCTGTTTCATTTGTGATTTAACGTGTACAAGTTGTTACTATATACAGCATTACCTTGTCTATGCACATGTATAATTTTTTTTCTTTTTTCTTTGTAATCATATTATCTTCATGTATCATTTGATTCAATCTTCTAAGGGCATGATATGAATAAATATTCTCGGTTTCAAAAAAAATCATTACCTTCTATAGTTTAGAAATGAAAATAAGAGCTATTTGAGAGTCATTTTTAAAAGGCTTTAAATGAGGACTTAGTTTAATTGGCCCACTAGTATAGAAGTTTTAGCTTTTTCCTATATTTTGTTTCACTTAATTTGTGATTAACAGCTACATAAAATTGAGAACCACCTAATGGAAGTAGTTTTATAAATATTGCATGCCATTTTATGTTCTTCAATTTGTACTTCCCTTATCATGCATTTTTATGTTAAAAATTTCAAAGTTAATGTGTTAGGAAGTAACTAGCTACTTTAGTTAGATTTCTCTTCCTTAAAGAAAATTACTATAATGGTCATTTTTGCTAAAATGCAATTACTGTCACTAACAGTCAATCATATTTTTATACGAGAAACTTTAACAACCTTTGAATGCATTAAAAAAAGTATATGAAAAAGACTCAGTGTGAAATAAGACTAGACAACCAACCTTCCTCCACCTGAATATTTGATGTGAAAAAACTCAGTTCCCTTTCTTGTAATTCATTTTAATGCCTATCTAAGATCACTGTGAAAGTTTTGTAATATAGTAGTAAGCAAGTTTCTTAGAATATCATTGAAAAATGCTATGTGTATTCAACAACTTGTTACTATTATTGTTTCTGGTGAATAGTTTACCCCTAATCCATAAGAATCTGTAGTTCTCAAGTTTTTCAAGTTAAACCAAAAGACATAATTTGAAAAGGTTTAACACTGTTATATTCCAATAGATGAAAACATCTCCACATGAAAAGTGAAGGTTAGGAAATACAAACTGTATCAGCTCTTGGCTTTTATAAAAAGATCACTAGTTGTGGTCAGAAATATTTTTTGTGTGTGTCTCAAAGTATTGTGTAGTCACATGGAGATGGTATTTTTTCCCCAAAGCATCTGTAATATACTCATGAAGATAGAATACTAAATATACATGAGATTACTGCTACTCAAAACATTATACCCCTCGTATAGTATTGGGAGAAACAGATGACTTGGTCCATACTGTTATTTAATAAGGTGTATTGACATGATGAATATGTTTAAGTGGGACATTAAAATATACTAAAGAGGGCTTCCCTGGTGGCGCAGCGGTTGAAAGTCCGCCTGCCTGATGCAGGGGACACGGGTTCGTGCCCCGGTCCGGGAAGATCCCACATGCCGCGGAGCGGCTGGGCCCGTGAGCCATGGCTGCTGAGCCTGCGCGTCCGGAGCCTGTGCTCCACAACGGGAGAGGCCACAACAGTGAGAGGCCCGCATACCGCAAAAAACAAACAAACAAAAAACACACACAAAAAAACTAAAGAATATATTATGGGTAAAATAGATTATTTTATGTAGCTATTGTACTAAAACACAAATTAACGTCTCGTAGCATAGGCGATCACAGCTCTGTTCTCTCTCTTAATCCTCCCTGTCCTCCTCTCTACCCTCACATCTGTTTTGTCTATTTCCTGTAGTATCTTTAATGGTATCTCCGTCCAGCTAGTCTCCTAACCTGTATACAAGAAAGGAATTCTGATTCCTCCCTCCTCCTTAGCTCCTTCATTCAATCCATTACTACTCATTTCCATTTGAACATTACAGGGTGTCTAGTTTAGCCCCGTGTCAGGCTTCTCTGTAACCCCCATAAGGTCTCTGCGTAATCAGTCTCTCTCCTTTGTCATTGTCCCTTCTCCCTGCTTCCAGAGTCATCTTTCCAAACTCCTTGACATGACATATTATTTCCATCCCATTCTGTCTGTTCTCGCTCCCTGTCAGCTTCCTGGATATCCCTTCCACTGTGATATAGTTAATCCACAATGTCCTATTACAGCTGGCGCTGTCTTTCTTCCTGGAATACCATTTTCTAGAGTCTCTGATTAGAAAATTATGGTTTCTCTATCAAGATCTTCATCTAAAAGGCTTTCTCTGACACCCCAGGCAAAATGACGTGTTTGTTCCTCTGTGCTGTCACAGCTGTCTGGATACCAGTGGTTCGTAGTGCTGTCTGTGTTTCTTGAGCTTTCCTCTCCTCCACTCTGAGCTTCTTGAGGACAAGGACGTATCTTATTCTTTTGGGTATCCCTAGTGCTAAGCTTAGTGCATGACAATACAGTGGGCTCGAAATCAGAGTGAAGAAATGAGGGAATGAAGAAATTCTTTGGTACTTTTAGTTGTGAACAAATTTCAGTGCTATTACTTAAGGATTAACATTCTGTCCAGAAACAAAGCCACTAAGAGAAATGATAATTTTAAGCCAAACGATAAAAATTAACTTTTACCAATTTACCTCAAAGTAAAATCCATTACAATTAGAGGTCATTCTTCATTATTAGGAAGCCTCTCCATTTTTATGGATTCTTTTTTTTTTTGTATTAAAAAATATGAGTTGTGCATGACCAATGGGTAACAGCAGCATGCATCATTATTTGTTAATAAAAAAAATTCCAAGCAAAGGCAAAACATTCCAGCATAGCTGCTGGACATTAGATTTCTTTCATTTCCCTCAAAGCTAAAGCTGCCCATAAAGTTCATCTGGTGGCGATATTTTGAATGCACTTTACATTGAGATAGCAGCAGGCCAGTGCTATCTCCCGAAAACTGCGTTTGGTTCTACTGCCAATATGTGCTTTTTTTTCCTACAGTTCATCTGTTATCAGAGAACTAATAAAGGTGCTTCTTTATGTCACTGTCATGCTTTCTAGAAAAGGGAAAAGAATAATAACATAAACTACAACATCTTCCCTCTCTCCATTAACAAAGATCTTACAGCTCTTTGATTTAAAGTACATTTGCATTAGACACCATTTTAATCTGGCCATGACCCCTGGATTACTTCAGGAGTGGCTCCTCCTTCATTCTAGGGATTTCGGTGGAAATGACAGCCCCAGTGTCCCACCAGCTTCTGCTGTGGGAGCGGGCAGGAAACCCAAGTCTGTTCAATCATAGTATCTCATCCTTCTATCTTACAGTGTTTGATGCAAGTGGTGGGCAAATGATCTGGACAAGGCAATTTGGAACCATTCAATGTGTGTGTGTGCGTGGGGGTGGGAGGAGGAGAGAAATGGCTTATTTATTTTTTGCATCCAAGATGTAAGGATGCACACTTGGGAGATACTGGCAGCTATGTCTTCTGACAGGTGGAGATAGCCTGCTTAGGGTACGAAAACATGACCCTTACCCACAGAGAGAAGCAGAGACTAGCATAATTGAGAGATGGTGAATAAACCCTAATGATACTATTTGCACCCCTGAACTTAGCTCTGCCTGAAGTGACAGCCGTCCTTAAATTTCCAGGTATACGAGCCAATAAATCCCCTCTTTTTTTCTTAAGCTAGTTTGAGTTCTTGCAACCAAAACAGTATGCATCAGAGTGACATTATGATGAAAAAAACTAAGTGTTATGGCTGTTTAAGTATGAAATGTCAGGGTTAAATACATAAACTCATGATCTGTTACCACATGGGAAGTCGATTCTGGACATGGACCCTCTGACATCTCTCAGTGTTTTCTGCCCTAGAACACTTGAAAGTTCTAGCAAATCATTTTATTTCATACTCACCTATTTTAAATACAACTTTCAGTTGATTCACAGTAAAAGTACTAACGTGGGATGATGTCTTTTCCCCTGTCAGTTTCCCCACATTCTCTTCCCATGTGGTTTCAGGTTAGAGGTGGCCACAACAGAAATTTGAGCGGGATTTGGCACCAAAGGGCAGCCACTTCTAGGCTCAGAGGATTGCTTCAGGGCAGGTGCTGTTGAACTTTGTGCATATTGTCACAGACCTGCTGTTGGCAAGGAGCACCTCCTGGGCCCACAGCACCTCCAGCTGCCATCGAACTCCTTCAGCTTCTGAGAATCCTGGGCCGGGGGCACATACAGCTCTGTAGCAGAGGATGCTGGCTTATCTCACAAGTTGCCCAAATCACTGGGACTGGAGGCAGTGCTGATTAGGTGAACTTACAGTTTTTCCTCGCAGGCTGCAGTTTGTCCTTGGTTGCCCTACTTCATTCTCTTCCTGACTGCTGATGCTCAGGCTTAGCACCAGATTTAGAGGCAGCAGACATCCATGATTGCATAAGCCTAATGTCTACAGTAGTGAATTCCTTGTTCTCTGTCACTCATACTGGCTTTTCCTGTCTGATGGAACCCTAACTCACAAGCAGGCTGTTTTTTGTTATTCATTTCTAAAGCAATCTGAGAGCTTCTCTCTTATTGGGAAACAACACTGATGAGGTTGAAAAAATACAGGCTTTGTACTCAGGCTTTACATGCTACCTTTGGCACTTTGGTGCTTGTTATCTATGCATCTTTGACCAACTTATTTGATCTCCTGATGCCTTAGTTTCTTCAGCTATCAAATGGGGACGAGTATATCTGCCAATGGGACTGCTATTAGGAGTCACAAAGAAATAGCATTTGTTTTGCCACTAGACTATTGTTCATTATTGCAGTCCCAGCATCTAGCTCAAAAATTACTATATTGTACCTATTCCATAATCTTTTCTAAATTGATGGATAAATGAGTATGTGCTTAATTCATGTTATTCTCCTCATTCTTTATTTGAGGAGTTGTGGTAGAATAGATTTTTGCTCAGATAATACTTAGTCTCTCCCTCTTCAACATCTCCAAGAGAGAAGTTTATTTCCCTCTCCCGTTGATGTTGAACTTAGCCATCAAGTGACTGCCTTGGCCAGTGGGATGTTAGAAATATGAGCAAAGGTTTGACATGTGCGTCCACACTAAGATTTTCCCACTTTCTCTTCTGTCTCCATCAAGAAAAGAATATACCCAAGTAGCCACTGCTTCAGCCTGGGCCTCTGAATGAGACCAGTGAATGAGAGCAATTCTGGTCTAGTCCGAAGCAAAGACACTCCTCCAGCTGACCCACAGATATGTGACTAAGAATCAATGCTTATCTTTCTGACTTAAGTACTGGGGTGGTTTGTTACAGAACACTCGACTGATACAGAGGGGGTTAATTGTAAAGATAGAACATATACTTATAGATTTAGCATGTAAAAGAAACTTTAAAATTCACTTGGGTCAATGTGCCTATTATAAATTAGATAGAACAATTAGATTGAACAATAGTTTAAGACTCTCTTTGGTCAGATTAATCCATCTTCTAACATAGCCCATAAGTACCAATTCTGGTCATAGTCCTGGAATAGCTGGAAGGGGCATTCAAAGAGCATAAGACTTGGCAGCTATCCTCGAAGAGTACAAGAATATGTCCTTAAGAAAAGTGAGAATCTTCTTTAAAAAAAAAAAGATACCTCATCTCAGAGTCTTCAGCTGGCTCAGTAGGATCTTTTTGTTGCTTATCATTTGGACATGTAGAAAGAATTCTGCACTACTTACAGGCCGTGACCTTGGAGAAGAAGAAAGTCAACTTCATTTCCTCATCTTTAAAAGGAGGATATAATAGTTACCACCCAATGGAGTTGTGAAACCTAAATGAAAGCATGAATACAAAGCTCTTAGCACACTGTCTGGCACATAATAAGTGGCCAGTATCAGTTAGCCCTTGTTGTAGTTGTTATTCTCATGTGTGACAGAATGTTTGGGTAAGAGGCCCGGTTAATTCTGCCATGCTAAGCCATGGTGAAGTGATAAGTATATCATATATATATATTTTTTACAACTATTCTTATGGAGTCTGTTGGATAAGATTTAAAGTTTCCTTTCCTTGGGTAAGGAATCCAAATACTCTTAGTTATCTTAGCTGTTCACTTATGAATTATCTACTATTTTTTCACATTTCTTATTTTATTTGTAAAGACTATGAATCAAGGAAGGTGTGATCTGAGACAACAACAGTGGAACAATAATAGCCTGGTACAGAGTACATATTTTATGATTTTATTTTATTTTTTCTGGCAATATTCATTCCCATCCTATCTTTCTCTATTCTTAGCCAAAAGTTTGGTAGGTGGGACTTACCCTATTTTCAGCCCTGGACTGGACCTTGTTTGGCTTTTCAGTATCTCTTCCCTGTGGCCCTTGTGATTGGTTCAGAGTTAGGCATGTGATCCAATCTGGACCAGAAATATCCTGAACCAAAATTTGTATTTGACTGTTGGAGTCTTTCTTTTCTTGGCTGGCATGATATTAAGATATCAGCTGTGCAGTTGCTGCAGATGGGGCCACTAGGGGCAAAGACATGGAGCTAGAGAATAAAAGCAACAGCAAGGAAGGTAAAGTGTGGAGATGGAGACAAGTTGCCTCACGGGTAAAATCCATGAAGCTGCTAAATTCAGCCTTGCCTCAAGTCGGAACTGCCTCTGGATTTCAGCTCCTTAAGCACTGTTTAAAGCAGCTTGAGTTGGGTTTTCTGTTATCTGCAACATAAAGAGTAATGCACCTACATGCCACAACCTTATTTATATAAGCCCTGTGAAGAGCTCAAGTGATCAATAATAAAGATAAGGTTTTAAAAGGCCTTTTTTAAAATAAATGAAAGTTCTGCTTTAGCACTGTGGCACATTCAGCTGGCTGCCCATTTTTCACTGTTTTTTTTCCTTCCTTTTGACTTCGGGTGTGTAGCAGAATAAGGATCCCTTAACTACACTTTCAAAACACTTTCTTAAGAAAATATAATGTAAGACATAATGCTAGATGAAAAAGCAGGACAAAAAATTTCTATATACATACACACATATAATACGTGTATAATTCTATATGTAGTATAATCTCAACTATGTAGACATATATAGGAAAATATTACTTTCATAATCAAAATATAATAAACATTTTAAAAAGTACTTTTTCCACTATTAACATAGAATGTTGTCCTTTTTAGGCATGAAACACCCCCTCACTATCTAGACAGTCCTTGTGACACTTGTGTTATGCTCATTTGTCACACAATCATTTCACTTTAGAACTAGATTGTGATCAAACATTACAGCACATTAATTCCCCAGTGAGACAAGTTAGAATATAGTGTGCCCTACTGTTTTGTCACATTTTCCCCTTGTTATTGTAACATTCTTTTAACATCACCAAATTTGGTTCTTTTATCAAAATGATTGACTCCTAAATTGGAAGATTTGTTTGATGGTTAGGCTCCATATCTGGAGTTAGAGAGTTCTGCTTAAGATTTATAAGAGCATGTGAGTGGCGTTATCGTCGTCAGCCTTACATAACACATATATCAGGTACAAGGTTTCCCATTCTTGAAACTGTAGTTCAGAAACAAAGAGAAAGTAAAAGAAAAACTTTCCATTCTTGAAGGTAAGTGTAAAATGTTTTAGTGATCTTTTATGCACTCTCTAATCATTGCTAAATTTTATTGCTCTTATTTTGATATATACCTTTAACAATATTTGTCCTTCTGGTGAAGCAAAGGAAATGAGTTGTTCAAGGTAGAGGGCTAATAAAGCTGACATCAATTTAATATGAATTTTGAAATATCATTGACATGGTTGATTTGTAAGCTCAATGACTAATTTTGCTGCTTTTAATGGTCATGAGAGTATGTTTACACTTTCAGGAGTACAGACAAAGTGATGGAGTGGTTAACAGGAGGGGAAAAAGTCACAAAAGGGTATGATGCATATGTCTTCCTAATGAGTAATATAATAGCTAAGGTGTTTTTAAAATGTGAGTTATTTTCTAATGTCTTTGACCATACATAGCTTCTTAGGGCTGAGCCTCTTAGCCTCTGAGATGCAGCGTTGAGGGGTTGTGGTGAGAGAAGAAAGAAAAGAGAAGTGGAAAACAGCCTTGAGGATTTGCTCTGTGCTGGTTCCACAAGGAGGTGAGAATACTGTAGTTTTCTCAAAGTTGACTTTTAAAACTCCGATGATACAATGCAGCCACGGTTATATAATACTGGTGACAGAGAAAAAAAATCTACATTCATCATTTAGGTTCTTTTGGTGTTTTAATGAGTGAGCTACTCAAGGTCATTATTCGAACTAAAGTATAAACCTAATTCACAGTAAAATAAGACAAATTATCACAGGATGTTACTAAACTTTGATTCAACCTAGATGTTAAGTCATGTATCTTGACACATTAAATCACAGTAAATGAACATTTCCTTTTCTATCAAGATATGTGTCCTAATATACTCAATTATAGATAAGATGATAGACTTCTGTCAAGATATTTACACTAATATGTCCTGGCCCACCAAGCTGAGGTGTTAGCGCAGCCATTTCTCACTAGGCACTCTGCTCTTCATGAGCATGAAGCACCCTGTGAACAAGTGAAACTAGACAAAGCACAAAGGAAAAGAAAAAAAAAAAAAGCAAGCTGCAAACCCTCTGAAAAATATGCCTCTGCACCTCTAGCTCTTGAGGAGGTTGGCATCTTCAGTGGAGTCTCCTACTGCAGGGTGACCTTCAAGATGGTGGAGGAGTAAGATGTAGACATTCACCTTCCTCCCCACAAATACATCAAAAAAACATCTACATGTGGAACAACTCCTACAGAACCCCTACTGAATGCTGGCAGAAGACCTCAGACTTCCCAAAAGGCAAGAAGATCCCCATGTACGTGGCTGTGTGGCTGACAGGGTCTTGGTGCTCCAGGCGGGTGTCAGACCTGAGCCTCCGAGGTGGGATAGCTGAGATCAGGACATTGGACCACCAGAGACCTCCTGGCCCCATGTAATATCAATCGGCGAGAGCTATCCCAGAGATCTCCATCTTAACGTTAAGACGCAGCTCCACCCAACGGCCAGCAAGCTCCAGTGCTGGATGCCCCATGCCAAACAACTAGCAAGACAGGAACACAACCCCACGCATTAACAGAGAGGTTGCCTAAAATCATACTAAGTTCACAGACACCCCAAAACGCACCACTGGAGAAGTCCTGCCCACCAGAAAGACAAGATCCAGCCTCACCCACCAGAACACAGGCACCATCCCCTCCACCAGGAAGCCTACACAAGCCACTGAACCAACCTCATCCACTTAGGGCAGACACCAAAAAAAACGGGAATTACAAACCTGCAGCCTGCGAAAAGGAGACCCCAAACAGAGTAAACAAAATGAGAAGACAGAGAAATAGGCAGCAGATGAAGGAGTAAGGTAAAAACTAACCAAACCAAACAAATTAAGAGAAAATAGGCAGTCTACCTGAAAAATAATTCCGAATAATGACAGTAAAGATGATCCAAAATCTTGGAAATAGAATGCAGAAAATACAAGAAATGTTTAACAAGGACCTAGAAGAATTAAAGAGCAAAAAAATAATGATGAACAACATAATAAATGAAATTAAAAATACTCTAGGAGCAATCAATAGCAGAATAAGTGAGGCAGAAGAACTGATTAGTGATCTGGAAGATAAAATAGTGCAAATAACTACTTCAGGGCAGGCCTGGAAGATAAAATAGTGGAAATAACTACTTCAGGGCAGAGCAAAGAAAAAAGAATGAAAAGAATTGAGGACAGTCTCAGAGACCACTGGGGCAACATTAAACACACCAACATTTGAATTATAGGGGTTGCAGGAGAAGAAGAGCAAAAGAAAGGGTCTGAGAAGATACGTGAAGAGATCATAGTTGAAAACTTCTCTAACATGGGAAAGGAAATAGTCAATCAAGTCCAGGAAGTGCAGAGAGTCCCATACAGGATAAATTCAAGGAGAAACATGCCAAGACACATATTAATCAAACTATCAAACATTAAATACAAAGAAAAATATTAAAAGCAGAGAGGGAAAAACAACAAATAAATACAAGGGAATCCCCGTAAGGTTAACAGCTGAACTTTCAGCAGAAACTCTGCAAGCCAGAAGGGAGTGGCAAGACATATTTAAAGTGATGAAAGGGAAAAACCTACAACCAAGATTACTCTACCCATCAAGGATCTCATTGCAATTCGATGGAGAAATTAAAAGCTTTACAGACAAGCAAAAGTTAAGAGAATTCAGCACCACCAAACCAGCTTTACAACAAATGCTAAAGGAACTTCTCTAGGCAGGAAACATAAGAGAAGGAAAAGACCTATAAAAACAAACCCAAAACAATTAAGAAAATGGTAATAGGAACATACATATCGATAATTACCTTAAATGTAAATGGATTATATTCTCCAAGCAACAGAAATAGACTGGCTGAATGGATACAAAAATAAGACCCATATATATGCTGTCTACAAGAGACCCACTTCAGGCCCAGGCACACATACAGACTGAAAGTCAGGGGATGGAAAAAGATATTCCATGCAAATGGAAATCAAAAGAAAGCTGGAGTAGCAATTCTCATATCAGACAAAATAGACTTTAAAACAAAGACTATTATAAGAGACAAAGAAGAACACTACATAATGATCGAGGAATCCATACAAGAAGAAGATATAACAATTGTAAATATTTATGCACCCAACATAGGAGCACTTCAATATATAAGGCAAATGTTAAGAGCCATAAAAGGGGAAATGGACAGTAACACAAAAATAGTAGGGCACTTTAACACCCCACTTTCACCAATGGACAGATCATCCAAAATGAAAATAAATAAGGAAACACAAGCTTTAAATGACACATTAGACAAGATGGACTTAATTGATATTTATAGGACATTCCATCCAAAAATAACAAAATACACTTTCTTCTCAAGCACTCACAGAATATTCTCCAGGATAGATCATATCTTGGGTCGCAAATTTAAGCCTTGGTAAATTTAAGAAAATTGAAATCATATCAAGTATCTTTTCCAACCACAATGCTATCAGACTAGATATCAATCACAGGAAAAAAAATGTAAAAATTACAAACACATGGAGGCTAAGCAATATGCTACTAAATAACCAAGAAATCACTGAAGAAATCAAAGAGGAAATCAAAAAATACCTAGAAACAAATGGCAATGAAAACACGATGACCAAAAACCAGTGGGATGCAGCAAAAGCAGTTCTAAGAGGGAAGTTTATAGCAATACAATCATACCTCAAGGAACAAGACACATCTGAAACAAACAACCTAACCCTACACCTAAAGCAACTAGAGAAAGAAGAACAAAAAACCCCCAAAGTTAGCAGATGGAAAGAAATCATAAAGATAAAATAAGAAATAAATGAAAAAGAAATGAAGGAAACAATAGCAAAGATCAATAAAACTAAAAGCTGGTTCTTTGAGAAGATAAACAAAACTGATAACCCATTAGCCAGACTCATCAAGAAAAAAGGGAGAAGATTCAAATCAACAGAATTAGAAATGAAAATGGAGAAGTAACAACTGCCACTGCAGAAATACAAGGATCACGAGAGATTATTACAAGCAACTCTATGCCAATAAAATGGACCACCTGTAAGAAATGGACAAATTCTTAGAAAAGCACAACCTTCCAAGATGGAACCAGAAAGAAACAGAAAATATGAACAGACCAATCACAACCACTGAAATTGAAACTCTGATTAAAAATCTTCCAACAAACAAAAGCCCAGGACCAGATGGCTTCACAGGTGAATTCTATCAAAATTTAGAGAAGAGCTAACACCTATCCTTCTCAAACTCTTCCAGAATGTAGCAGAGGGAGGAATACTCCCAAACCCATTCTATGAGGCCAACATCACCCTGATACCAAAACCAGACAAAGATGTCACAAAAAAAGAAAACTACAGGCCAATATCACTGATGAATATAGATGGAAAAATCCTCAACAAAATACTAGCAAACAGAATCCAACAGCACATTAAAAGGATCATACACCATGATAAAGTAGGGTTTATCCCAGGAATGCAAGGATTCTTCAATATATGCAAATCAATCAGTGTGATACACCATATTAACAAATTGAAGGATAAAAACCATATGATAATCTTAATAGATGCAGAAAAAGCTTTCAGCAAAATTCAACATCCATTTATGATAAAAACTCTCCAGAGGGCTTCCCTGGTGGTGCAGCGGTTGAGAGTCCGCCTGCCAATGCAGGGAACACGGGTTCATGCTCCGGTCTGGGAAGATCCCACATGCCATGGAGCGGCTAGGCCCGTGAGCCATGGCCGCTGAGCCTGCTCATCCAGAGCCTGTTCTCGGCAACAGGAGAGGCCACAACAGTGAGAGGCCTGTGTACTGCAGAAAAACAAAACAAAAAACTCTCCAGAAAGTAGGCATAGAGGGAACTTACCTCAACATAATAAAGGCCATATATGACAACTCCACAGCTAACTTCGTTCTCAATGGTGAAAAAGTAAAACCATTTCCTCTAAGATCAGGAACAAGACAAGGTTTCCCACTCTCACCACTATTATTCAACATAGCTTTGGAAGCTTTAGCCATGGCAATCAGAGAAGGAAAAGAAATAAAAGGAATCCAAATCAGAAAAGAAGTAAAACTGTCACTGTTTGCAGATGTCATGATACTATACACAGAGAATCCTAAAGATGCTACCAGAAAACTTCTAGAGCTAATCAATGAATTTGGTAAAGTTGCAGGATACAAAAGTAATGCACAGAAATCTCTTGCATTCCTATACACTAATGATGAAAAATCTCAAAGAGAAATTAAGGAAACACTCCCATTTATCACTGCAACAAAAAGAATAAAATACCTAGGAATAAACTTACCTAAGGAGAAAAAGGACCTGTATGCAGAAAACTATAAGACACTGATGGAAGAAATTAAAGACAATATACACAGATGGAGAGATATACCGCGTTCTTGGATTGGAAGAATCAACATTGTGAAAATGTGCACACTACCCAAAGCAATCTGCAGATTCAATGCAATCCCTATCAAACTACCACTGGCATTTTTCACAGAACTAGAACAAAAAAATTCACAATCTGTATGGAAACACAAAAGACCCTGAATAGCCAAAGCAACCTTGAGAAACAAAAATGGAGCTGGAGGAATCAGGCTCCCTGACTTCAGACTATACTACAAAGCTACAGTAATCAAGATAGTATGGTACTGGCACAAAAACAGAAATATAGATCAATGGAACAGGATAGAGAGCCCAGAGATAAAGCCACACACATCTGTCACCTTATTTTTGAGAAAGGAGGCAAAAGTATACAATGGAGAAAAGACAGCCTCTTCAATAAGTGGTACTGGGAAAACTGGACAGCTACATGTAAAAGAATGAAATTAGAACACTTCCTAACGCCATACTCAAAAATAAACTCAAAATGGATTAAAGATCTAAATGTAAGACCAGACACTATAAAACTCTTAGAGGAAAACACAGGCAGAACACTCTATGACGTAAATCACAGCAAGATCCTCTTTGACCCACCTCCTAGAGAAATGGAAATAAATACAAAAATAAACAAATGGGACCTAATGGAACTTCAAAGTTTTTGCAAAGCAAAGGAAACCATAAACGAGACAAAAAGACAACCCTCAGAATGGGAGAAAATATTTGTAAACAAAGCAACTGACAAAGGATTAATCTCCAAAATACACAAGCAGCTCATGCAGCTCAATATCAAAAAACCACAACCCAATCCAAAAATGGGCAGAAGACCTAAATAGACATTTCTCCAAAGAAGATATACAGATTGCCAACAAACACATGAAAGGATGCTCAACATCACTAATCATTAGAGAAATGCAAATCAAAACTACAATGAGGTATCACCTCACACCAGTCAGAAAGGCCATCACCAAAAAAGTCTAGAAACAATATATGATGGAGAGGGTGTGGAGAAAAGGGAACCCTCTTG
The DNA here is from genome assembly GCF_059928025.1 of Delphinapterus leucas. Taxonomy (NCBI): domain Eukaryota; kingdom Metazoa; phylum Chordata; class Mammalia; order Artiodactyla; family Monodontidae; genus Delphinapterus; species Delphinapterus leucas. Next base: position 82,439,931 of record NC_143136.1, read on the forward strand.
CACTGTTGGTGGGAATGTAAATTGATACAGCCACTATGGAGAATAGTATGGAGATGCCTTAAAAGATTAAAAATAGAACTACCATACGACCCAGCAATCCCACTACTGGGCATATACCCAGAGAAAACCGTAATTCAAAAAGACACATGCACCCCAATGTTCATTGCAGCTCTGTTTACAATAGCCAGGACATGGAAGCAACCTAAGTGTGCCTCGACAGATGAATGGATAAAGAAGATGTGGCACATATATACAATGAAATATTACTTAGCCATAAAAAGAAACAAAATTGTTATTAGTAGTGAGGTGGATGGACCTAGAGTCTGTCATACAGAGTGAAGTAAGTCAGAAAGAGAAAAACAAATACCGTATGCTAACACATATATATGGAATGTAAAAAAAAAAAAAAATATTCCGATGAACCTAGAGGCAGGACAGGAATAAAGACGCAGGCGTAGAGAATGGACTTGAGGACATGGAGAGGGGTGAAGGGTAAGCTGGGACAAAGTGAGAGAGTAGCAATGACATATATACACTACCAAATGTAAAATAGATAGCTAGTGGGAAGCAGCTGCATAGCACAGGGAGATCAGCTCAGTGCTTTATGACCACCTAGAGGGGTGGGATAGGGAGGGAGGGAGGGAGATGCAAGAGGGTGGGGATATGGGCATTTATGTATACATATAGCTGATTCACTTTGTAATACAGCAGAAACTAACACACCATTGTAAAGCAACTATACTCCAATAAAGATGTTAAAAAAAAACCCCAAAACCCCCAAAAAACAAAACAGAAAAAGATATTTACACTAATATACTCAATTACAGATAAATATTTTTCTTTTTCCTTGCTAAAGATTTGTAGCAGAACTTAATAGATATTGTGTTCATGGAGAATGCTTGTCAAATATCCACTGAATTTGCTATAATATTTGAAACAATATACGTTGACCAAGGTTAGTTACATTTTTAGTTCCTTCCTAATATAAAGGCTTTACTTCACTTGTTTTTACCTTATATCACACACACACACACAAACACACGTGCGCGCATGAGCATGCACACACATACAAATCCTTGCGTACTTTACATATCTAAAGAAGAAATTTTACATATGGCATTTTTTCCCCACTCAGTGTTAAGTTTAACAGTTGTTTTAGAAGTTATTAACAGACAAACTGACAAATTAAAAATTCAAAAATTTAACTGTCGTTAGTGGCAGAGAATATTTTTAATATAATTATCAAGCATTAAAATCCATACTGAAAATATCATCGTTTTCCCCAAACCTGTGATGGTGCCAGAACTTTAGCTTATTTTCTATATTTACAATTAAATATGTTTAAGACTTCTTAGAGGCCTGGAGAGATTGTACCTTAGAAACTGTCCATGGTTCTTTAACTTACAGCCTTTTTAAAAACTTACTCTAGGGACTTCCTTAGTAGCATGTAGTGGTTAAGAGTCCACCTGCCAATGCAGGGGACATGGGTTCAATCCCTGGTCTGGGAAGATCTCACATGCCGCAGAGCAAATAAGCCTGTGTGCGACAACTACTAAACCTGCACTCTAGAGCCCGTAAGCCACAACTACTGAGCCCATGTGCCGCAACTACTGAAGCCCACGCGCTCTAGGGCCTGCATGCCGCAACTACTGAGTGCGCATGCTGCAACTACTGAAGCCCGCACACCTAGAGCCTGTGCTCTGCAACGAGAAAAGCCACTGCAATGAGAAGCCCGCGTGCTGCAACGAAGAGTAGCCCCTGCTCACTGCAAATAAAGAAAACCCACACACAGCAACAAAGACCCAACGTAGCCAAAAAAAACCCAAAAACCAAAAACAAACTTACTCTCTGTTGTGACTTCAATAGTATACTTTAGATCTTGAGAGCATAGACTCTGGAGCCAGGCTGCCTGGCTAGGGTCTCTATTAGCTATCTAACCTTGTTCACATTATTTAACTTCTCTTCTCTCAGTCTCCTCATTTGTGAAATGGGGATCACTGTATACTTCATCATAGGGCTGTTGGCAAGACTACATAAGCTGATAAATGTAAACCATTGAGAATTGTGCCTGGCATAGAGGAGGCTTGATCAATATTAACAATTTTGGTGATTTTATTGTACTCTCTCAAGGGTTGATTTAAAACAATCAAATTCATATTACTTTATTATGCTTTCAAATCACAATATGTCACACCAAATATATATTAAGAGCATCAAGCCCTATATTATTCTATTTAAATGAAAAGTTCAGAACATCTAATGAATACTTTCAATAACACTTTCTATTGCATTCTGTAAAGAAGACAATTAATTAGTTAAAATGAGATTTTCTTCATCAGTGTCACAAATATTCTGATAAACTTGAAATAAAGTATTTAATATACATGTTAGAGGAAGCATATAAGTCTAATAAAAGAACTTCCTCATTTCCAAGGTGCTTGTGATGTTTAATTAGTTAACATTTGAAAAGTGCTTTGTGGATTATAAGTGCTACACAAGTGCTAAATCTTCATTGTTAGTAACAAAAGATTAAGTTAGAAAGAACACATCAAGAATTTTTTACAAAGGAATTGTATTCTATTGTAATTTTTGCTTTTCAACTTTGTGGAAAACTGCCATTAAAGTTTATTCTCCTAAGAGATAAAAGCAGAGCACTTTCACTGGAAACCTCAGTTCAGTTAACCCAGTGATAAATGGTGGGACTTTGACTAAGCCACTCTAAACCAATACTTTTCACTTTCATTATTACTGAAGTGAAGATAATGATACTTAACCCCTACCTACTTAATGCATATTATGAAAATAAATACTCCTGTAAGGTAATGACATTAGCTTTGAGCTCTTTGCAGGACAGTACAATTTGTAAATGTTATGGTTATTGCTCAGGGACACCACATTCCCCAAGTGTTTGGTGCAAGGGTGTTGAAGCAGGTGAAGAGTCTTTGCCTACAGCACTGATTGCAGAGCCAGTCAGTCTCCTCTCCATGACCCTCCATCTCCTCATAAGGAGGGCAAGCTAGAGAATCCCCGAGCTGCAAGTGCTCTTAGAGACCACGTACTCCAACACTTTCATTCCCCAGACACAAGTAAAATCCACTTTGAAAACTGTAATTGCACACTATAAAAGGTTGAACTATATGGTGTATGGATGACCTAGCAATAAAACTGTTTTTTAAAAAACATCTGTGTGAGCAAACGTGTTTGTGTATGTGTGGTGTGTGTGTGTAAACGTCTGCTTCTTTGGCCATTCTCTAAACTGAGTGGCAAACCTGGTTTACTCACCCTGCTCTCATTCCATTTGTGGTCTTTGATGGATTGTGGAATGCAGTGATGTTGGTCAGACAAGGACCCCAGATGATCTCTTCTTTCTTAAGAGCTAACAGTAAAGAGTGAAGAAAAGTTATTTAGGCTCTTTTTTCAAGAGGCTCTGAGAAGGTCTTGTTTACACTTCAAAATTTCCTTTCCACACTCTTCCCCAACTCAGTTCCTTACTCAGTCCCTAACTGTTGGTTTCTGACATTTTACCTGGGAGCTCCAATCTTTAGCTCAGTTGTTCTCAACTGGGAGTTCTTCACGGGGCATTTGGAAATGGGAAGAGACACTCGGATTACTACAGCCAGTTGGAGCAGGAGACAGGGATGATGGCAAATGCTCTCCATGAGCAGTCAGTCATGTGTAAGAAAGAACTATCCTACCCAAATGGCAACAGTGCATGTGGTGAGAGACACTGACAGAGGCTAGCTTAAGACTTTGGTTTCTTTTAACATGTCAATACTGAAGCTGTCATTTTCACTCAGAACTTACCGTAAGTTCCATCTTCTTTCCTTAGAAATAGTTTTGATATGTAGACTGGTTAAGAGATGGTGGAAAGAGCACATGCATGTGAACTTCCTGGAAATGATGCTCTCCTGGGGGAAGAAGATGGGAAGGGAAGACTCTGTGGCAGGTACTGTTGGTTGGCTGACCCACAGCAATTTCCAACTCCCTTCCTTCTTGTCTCCTTTCACTAAAGAGGCTAGGAAAATGAATTTACTTCCCCAGATTTCCTGACATCTGGAAAATGTGACAAACTGCTGACCAATGAGATGTAAGTAACACCTTGCCTGGGGTGGGAGTAGGGGTTTCTGGTAAAGTACTGCTTTCCTGGTAGGAGGGGTGGCTGGTGTTGCCATGTCCCCTTTTTCCTGCCCTGGGTATGGATATGATGTCCAGAGCCATCCTTCAACATAAGATGAAAATCAGGCTGAGGAAAAGCGGTAAACTGAGTATGGTAAAGGGAAAGAGTAGAAAGAGCCTGAATCTCAGAACATATTTGAGCAGTAGAACTGATCCTGTCAAATGCTACCCTTGATCTTGTTATGTGAGAAGAAGAAATTTTTTATTGGTTTGAGCTTGTTGGTTGGGTTTTCTATTATTTGTAGCTAAACACATTCCTAAAAATATAGAATCAAAGGTAAACTGCCTATGTATGCATAATTGTGCATATATCTACCACTGCCTCTTCCCAGAATATCTTGCCAGTCGGGATTGCTCTACTCTGTGTTCCAAAGAGTAGCCAAACCTGACAAGGCCCTCATTTAACTACCTTCAAAATTTTTGAGAGTCTGCTACTTGAAAAGCAATTTAGCAGAAATAAAAAGATACAGTCCCTACTTCAGTGAGGCTGAATTTTGAGACAAATAAGGGAGGTAAATGATTTTACTAAATTATTCTGATCTGGTCTATATAAGAACCCATAATATAGTCAATTTGGAAAGTATAGAACAGGGTTTGGAAGAGGGAGAGATTGGAGACAGAGAGGCCACATAAGAAGTTACTGCAATCATTTAGGTGAGGGCATTGCTCATAATCTGTTTCAAGAGATGCCATTGCTCAGTGGCTGAACAGATGATATAAGGCAGAATGTCTGAGTTATCAAGGATACTTTTCTTTTTACTTGAAGAATTGGCCTTTAAACTGCTTTCCTACATTTTCATGATCCTGCTTGCTGGAATCACCTATTCTCATATTAAAATTTGATTAAGCATCTGTGATGTGCTTAGTGGGAGAAAGTGTTGCTTGGCAGTTAGGAGTGTACACTCTGGCTTTGAATTCTGGCTCCACTATTTACAAACATGGATTTGAACACCTCTGTGACTTAGTTCTGTCATCTGTAAAATGGGGATTAAATTAATGCTACTTCATAGTGCTGTTGAAATGATTATACGCAATAATACATGTTAAGTGCAGACAGCAGGGCCTGGCATACAGTAAGTGCTTAATAAGCATTAGCTATTATGTGTACAACATTGGATGAAATCCTTGGGAATGCGAAGAGGGGTACAAAGAATGTTAGGGCCATAATCCTACCGTTTAGGCGTTTAATAATGTTGGGGAAGAGATAGGAAGGGACAATTCGGTTAGCTAAAGTTACCTGGAAGAAGGAGCGGAATTGAGATAAGTCTAATTGTAGCAACTCTGACATGAAGTATGTGGTTCTGTATGTACCTCAAGCCAGGTTTTAGACCTGGTGATTCTAATGTGCACAGACACGGATTACTGCCCAGACTCTTCCCGGACACTGTGAAGCTCAGAGCGCAGCTGCTGTCAGGGCTGAACAATTTTCCCGAGGCAGCTGGGAGGTGAGCTTTGGGCACAGAGCCTCTGAATAAGGTAGAGTTGAGTCCCCCTGCTTCTTGGGACTGGGGAAAGAGATGTGATTGGCCATGCTTCCCCTGTTGGTCAAAGAGGATTTGCAGTGGCTTATACAAAATACAATAGGACAAAAAAAAAGAGAGGAAATTTTAGGGTAAAATGAAAGAAATAAGAATATGAAAACAAGATTCAGCCTGAATTATAAATGCTTGGAGAAAATTTGTTGGATAATCTTAAACTGGAAGGAGAAAACTGAGTAATTCAATTTTAAGCTAACAGAGAACTGATCAAAATATTTTATACAAATGGCTTGTCTTTGTCTTCATTTTTTTCCCCATAAAGGTGGCAATATATTATATTTTTTTAACCAACAACGTGTATAGTTTTATATAAGCACATTGTTAATCTCAGTGCTCAGGAATGCATAGAACCCAGCATCATCTTGTATGAGTTTTCTGAGATTGGATTACATCATTACACCCACATAAATATGTAAACTTCATGCTGCATTTATTTAACACAACAAGACCCAGTTACTAAAACATCCTTTGTTCCTTTCAGTTTCTACCATATGATATTGTTTAGAGGAGGGTTTTGGTTCTAAGCACATAAGACATTTTTTAAATAAACGAGAATTTACTTTCTTTGTGAGGATGTGGGTTTGTCTATTTGAAGCACTAGAAAAGCCACTCTTTTAGGCTTAATGTTTTTATTTGCACAGAGATCTGCAGTAACCTTCAGTGAGTTGTTGGAAGTGGGTATGTGGTATCTTTTAGTGTTCAAATAGCCAGGATTGGAGAAGTCCTTTCTTTGCATTTCCTCCTTTCTCCTGTCCTCACACATATGTATGGGGCCACAAGCAGATCCTATTGACTCAGCCATAAATGGGGGCAGATGGACCTATGACAGTCCTCTACCTGTTTTCATCACTTCTATTTGAGTGCACATTCCAGGTCAGATGGAGAATTCAAGGAAGGCAAAACTGACTATCATTCAGAGATGTAGCCACAGAACTTAATTCTTCCCCACAGAAAGGCATAAAGGTGTGCTTCTTTGTGATTCTGCATGTTCCTTTAGCATATTTGAAGCTAGAGAGGTGAGATACAGAAAAAATGAAAGTACTAATGAGAAACTGTACAAAAACATTGTCATTCGTGTATCAGAGAGGTTCTATTGCAATGAGTTGAGAAAGCATCATTGAAACTAGTTTTTTCTTTTAAAAATCCTTTTTGTCATTTATAGTAAGATTTGAGATTGCCTTTTTCTGTAATACAGCAAAGATGATGAAAAGAATTTCTAACTACAAAAAGGCTATTAAACAGACTTTTTTAAAAAAGCAGATTACAGGGTTTTGTTTGTAAGATTCACAAACATGTTAATATTAAGTAGTTGGTGGTAAAGTTGTTAAAATGGAAAACAAAAAGAATAATACAAATTTTCTCCATTTTTGCGTGATAGAGGAAAACAGAGCTAAGAACATTTGCAGGTAATCAATATGCCATCTTAGCTCTGTAATTAACAATTTATCCTTTGATGTGCTTTGAAATACTTAATAAGTGGGGGGGTGTGTTCCCTAAATAAATAGCCTACTTTTTTCATCTTGCTGTTTTATAGTGAAGACCTTAAATTATTTTTATTTAAAAATTAAATAAAATTTTGTGAAGCTTAATTTACTATACATTTATAGTAAATTATTATGAGAGAGAGAACGTGACTAGCTTTTGTCTTTTTCTCTCTCTTTGAACTGACCTCATCCATAATGAAAGTTGGTGGTTATTATGCTCAACCTAACTCCTCTATTTAAGTGCACTTATATCTATATTTGTAGTTAAAAGGGAGGAATGAATAATTTCCTTTATTTTCAGGAATAAGGAATTATTGAAATTAAAAAGGTGTTTATATCATTGTATTCACATACATGGCTAGTTTTATGATTATTCCCCATGTTTCTCCAGGTACTTTTTTCCATCTCACTATGAATTATTTGAGTGATTGGGTTCCCCATAATTGGCATAATAAAATATTTTATGATGGAGTAGGGGAAGACTTCTCAGCTTGTGGACCTTAAATGGTATGGGAATATTTGAGTATAGGTGAAGTTTTCTCTTCTGTTCTTGAGATAAATGAACAAAGACAGACAGGTTTCTGATATCAGAACTGAAGAATATTTGAGTATCAAAAATGCATGTAGTACTGTGCAAGAGGGAGCCAAGAGAATCAACAAGACAAAGTCTCCAGGAACTTGAAGCTCATAACCTAAAAATACAACCTGCCTGTTCCCAGCTCTGTCTCAGAGGTGGTCAGAGCCTGTCTGGACTATATTCAGGGCCTGGACCATTATGTTTGTGTCCCTACCAGAAGCAAACCTGCAAAGAAGGAAGATGCTTTCCATGCTTAAATCTATTCGTTATTTTTCTACTAGGCTACCTTACTGTTAAACAGAAAGTGGTCCTCTAAAGCACTGTTTGTTATTGTCTCTTTTATTAAATGTTAAGTCCCAAAGCAGTTCTTTTGTTTTTGTTTTTGCAACAATGAACTTTTTGTATTAGGTAGCTGGTCAGCTTCTCTATAATCATGCTCTATATCCATAAACTAATAATGAACAAAGCTACAATAGGGATACAAGATCTCTGAATTAAAATTATTTCTGTAGACTCCATGCTTTATGATGTTTTACTACTCAAATCAATTTTTCCCCTTTACACTGATGATATTTTACGGAACCAGAGTTTTGTCCATGGCATAGCATATGGTTTCATCTTTTTGGGGACATCAAAAGTTCTTCACATGCTGCCCTCCTACTTCCAGTGTTACCTCACTGACTACAATTTGCGCAAACAATCTTAGATGTCATGAAATTGCAACCATGAAACTGCTGTCACGTTTAGCCTCTGTATCTTACTGGAAATGTGTCTGATTAAGTTTGGCTACCTGGGGGTGGGAGAGGGGACAGATACGTATTGTTGGCAAAGAGATGAGGAAAACTGAGAATGTCTATGGCCACAGGGGTTCTTCCAGGCAGACCTACCAGGCCAAGGAAGCCCTGCAACCTTGACAGTGGGAGGAAAATGCTATAGGGTTCTTTTTTTTAAGTGCAAAAAAAAAAAAAAAAAGATTGGAAGGGCCACACAAGGCAACCTATTTCACATTTTTGATCAGAGAAGGCCCTATCTAGACACCACACTGAAAAAAAATCTTCCAACTTATGACTTTTTAAGAAGTAAATGAGTAGGTGATTCATGCAAACTTAAAAACACAAAATGAATTTTGAACGCCCTGAAGTTTAGAAATATAAAAATATGCTTTATTCTAATGCTATTGAGCATAAAAATGTTATATAAGGGGAGTCTAAGGATGGTATGCCAAAACAGTATTATAAATAGTGAGTTCGGATAGATAATGGAGGCTTGAGGTCAGCTGAAATATGCAGGGAAAGTTATGAGGAGGCCACCTAAGAGACTTGAGGAACTGGTAGGATTTAGACAGATAGGCATGATGGGCAAAAAATAGCATAAGCAAACACAAGAGAATGGGGTGTTTCATAGCATGTGTTGTGGAATGAATGGTGAGAACAGCAGAGTCCTTTCAGCTGGGCAGCTCAGGTGGGAAGGGCCAGTGTGTGGCAGTCATGTCTGAACGTGTGGTTGAGGAGTTTGCACTTGGTGGTGCCACAGAACAAGTGATATATATATAGTTAGAGGCATTTAACATAATCATGCTTTCTACAATGCACCTTTCACTTACAGTTTTAATATACTTGATTACCCTGTGTAATCTGTGAAAACTACACTGCATGTAAAAGCAAAGGGTGGAGTGAGATGACTAGTATTTATTAAATGCCTGCCCGGCACTATATACATACATATTTTTTAAAAGACACTGACTATTAGTTATTAACTATATGACTTATTCAAGTCAATCTCTCTGCGACTGTATTTACTTATAAATAAAATAAGTACAATAATATCCCTACAACTCTGTACCTACCTATCCAACCATACATCTAGTGGACTGGGAAATTAAGGGAGAGTCTCTTTTGTGTTGAATACGTATAATGAATTCAACAAATATTTGTTCAGTGGATACTTAAATGGGCTATTTTGAGGACCAAATGAATTGAGTAAAAACTGAGAAAAGTCAACTGGAGAGTGATATATAAATGAAGGAAAAATCTCTTCCCTCTGCTTCCTTCTCCAGTTCTCTGCTGAAATTACACTAATTGCTGGTCTGAGTAGAGAATCATTCCCACCTCAAATTCAAACTGCCCAACTTGAGCTAGGCCACTCTAGCAGAGAAACTTTAATGGGCTCACCAAACCCATTTCCTTTTTATCTCTGGCAAACAGCTAAATATTTCCTTATCTCTCCTGCAATAAGGTGAGTCCATGTGCCTGAGTTCTAGCTAATGCTATGGGGGTAGACATGATATAGAGGCAAAGCCCCTAAAATCTCCAGGCAATGATCCTGGGATCTCCTTCAAGATTCTCACATTCTCTCTTTCCCCACTTGCTGGCTGCATGACACCTGGCAACTAGGAAGTCGTATTAGTTTGCTAGGATGGCCATAAGAAAGTACCATGGACTGGGTTGTTTAAAACAACAGATTTTAGTTTTTCACAGTTCTGGAGACCAGAAGTCCAAGATTAAGGTGTCTGCAGAATCGGTTCCTTCTGAGGGCTTTAAGCAAAGAATCTGTTCCAGGCCTCTCTCCCTGGCTTGTAGATGGGTTTCTAAATTTCTTCCTCTTCTAAGGACATAGTCATATTTGATTGTGCCCACCCTCATGACCTCATTTTAACTTAACTCTGTCAAGACCCTGTCTCCATATACGGTCACATTCTGAGGTTACTGGAAGTTAGTACTTAAATGAATTTTTGGTGAGGGGAACACAAGTCCATAAAAGAAGCCATTATGTTACAGTTGGGAGTATCTAAGCTCCCCTTTGTCCCTAACATGCTTTGACTATGACATGAGAAACCTTTATAGAAAACTTTATAATTTAACTCATTAAGATGTTGGTGTTATTACAGCAGCTAGGATATCTTGACTAGTACAGAAATTGTTACCAAGACTGGGCTGCTATAAAATAAAACCCTAAACTATATGGCATTGGCTTAGCGAGGCAGGGTAGGTAGCAAAGAAACTAATGTTGAAGGCTGAAAAAATGACAAACAATGACAATCCATGTTATATAGTAGCAGATGGTTTGATAAAACCATCACCATTTATGTTTTGGAGGCAGGTGATATCTCTGTTGAACAAATAGCTCTAGAGGAAATAGTTGGAAAGAATAAACTTAGTAGTGTATTGACTACTGTTGGCTAATTTTTGAAAAATATTTCAAAAGATAGATAAGGTCAGGAAAGAACTGGCCACTTAGCAAGCAGAAATTAAAGTAATAGAGACTATTAATTTGGGGCCTTGAAGAGTTAACAAAGATGACCATTACTAAGCCCCAATCAGTAGAAAATAAGACTGAAAAAATTTAAAAACCCATTATATCCAAGCATTTGGCAAAGATCAAATTAAGGATGTGGTTTTCCAACCAAGATTGATGGCACTGAGGTGACTGCCATTAAATTGAGATAGCAAGGTTCAGAGTGAGGAAAAAAGGAAATAAAGCATATTTGAGAATTATGTCTAGAAAAAAAATTGGGGGATGTTTACTTAGCTAACGGGATGAACATGAATACAGTAGAACAGAAATATTCTATGCTTTTGAGGGAACTGTATTACCAAAGAAACAAGCTTGGATTAAAAACAAATCTTGATTGTTTAAGTAGCAAGAAAACCCTTGGGCTCCCAACCTGTTTCACTAGGAAGCAGCCTGTAAAAACTGTGCAGTCTGTAAGAAGGAAGTACTCGCAAGTACCCATTTCAGACATGGCCAAAGGAGATGTTGGACAAGGAGGAAGCTCCCAGAGGGTAGAGACAGTAGCCATGGATAAAATAGTCAAAGGAGTTCTCCCAAAGAGTAGAATCAGGGCCTGTACAAGAACATCTTCACCTACTCCACACTCCAGAGTGGTAGGCTCTCATAGTGTCTGCTGAGCAGGATTTTAGGATTGCTTTAACTCATGTCTGTTTCCTCTTCCCAAATGGGAGTGTTTTGGTGATAAGTATGTGCCCATTCCACCACTGAATTTTGGGAGTATGTGTGTTGAGAGGCAGATAATTTGTGGCTTTTTTAGTTCATAGTTTACAAGAACTTGAGAAATCCCATCTGGACCTGGTGGAGGGCCTGATCATTACTCAGAGATCCTCGTGTTTGGGCTGGATGCAGTGACTGAATGGAAATTGGGGCTGTCTCTCATGGGAGGTGGTGATTTTGTTCTGCATATGGGAGGAGGGGGTAAAATAGGTATGTGGTGACCAAGACTGTGGCAGAAACACTTTCACGTGCTCACCAAATCTGTTTTATTTTCCAGCTGGCATGCAGCAAAATACATTTCCCAGCATTTCCTGCAGTTAGTTTAAGCCCTATAACTGAGTTCTGACCAGTGGAGTGTGGGTAGAAGTGAGATATACCTCTTCTGGGCCTGACCTCTAAATGTCTTACAAATCCTCCGTAATGCCTCTTTCCTCATTCTCTTGTTGGAGGAAGCCAGGGTGGTCTAGGCACCACAGCTGAAGAGTAACGAAACTGGGGTCCCCGAGTGGGTACATGGAGCCAAGTAAAGCCCCTCACCCACCCTAACTTTTGCTCCCTCTGAACTCCACTAACCCTCACTGAACTGTGACAGAAGTGAGAAATACATTGTTATTGTGTTAGGCCACTAAGATTTGGGGGCTGTTTGTTACACCAGTTGGCACAGACTGACAGGCATTGATGTTGCTAGATAATCCTTTTACTTTTTCTTGGTTTACACCTTCTCACATTCTTCACAATTTCCTCTTCACTAAGCTCATAAATTCAATGGAGGGATAGAAGATACAGTCAGCCTACCCTCAAACTTAAGGCCCCAATTCTTCCCAACCCCCTCAATCTCAAAATATCCAAATTCCCTGAGAAGTAGTTTTGTGTACAATCTTAAGTAGTATCTCTGTGTGGATGACCCTAAACCTACTTCTTCAGTTTTGGCTACTCGTGAATTGCAGACCTTAATTTCCAACTGGCTACTCAGCATCTTTCCAAAATCAACCTGAGTTTGATTTTCAAATAAGAAATACATCACTACACTCATCTTTCCCTCAAAATCTGGACCTCCTGGGCTTCCCTGGTGGCGCAGTGGTTGAGAGTCCGCCTGCCGACGCGGGGGACGTGGGTTCGTGCCCCGGTCCGGGAGGATCCCACATGCCGTGGAGCGGCTGGGCCCGTGAGCCATGGCCGCTGAGCCTGCGCGTCCGGAGCCTGTGCTCCGCAACGGAAGAGGCCACAGCGGTGAGAGGCCCGCATACCGCAAAACAAAAACAAACTAACAAAAAATCTGGACCTCCTTTTTCAGTTAATGGGATCATAAGTCTTCCTGTAATACAGCTAAAGACTTGAATCATTTCGATCCCTTCCACCATTTGACCCTTCATCTCCACTCTAACACCTGACAGTATTTCTTTGCTGTCTTATACATATTCCTTATGTTCCCTGTTTCATTAATCGGGACCTCCTCATCTTATCTCTGATCCATTATGGTTTTACCTGACTCTAGTCTTCCCCCCATCAACTCCATCCTTCTAATGCTTTCAGAATTACATTTCAAAAATTGTGGCTGAATCATGATACTCCTTTTCTAAGAAGCTCTTGTGTTCACTACTTACAAAATAAATCCAAATTCCTTAATTTAGCATTTAAGAGTTCTTATCCCTTTACCCCAATCTAACCTTTAGTCCCTACCTGTGTTCTCCAGCCACATCAGTATTCTCTATATTGCCGTCTCCACTTTAACATCCCCTATTACTGCTACAAGGTGCTAACAAATGCTCTCAATTACTGTCAATGGCGTCTACCTCAGGATCACCAGAAAATTTTAAAAACTTATATTCCCAGGCCACACCGTTATAGATATTGTGGTCCTTTTAATCTGTTTCACACCAACTATGCAATGCAGTCTCGTTTTTTCTTTGGTGGGGGTGTAGAATAAGAATTTTGAAAACTTCAGGGGCTTTAAACACAGGGTTTCTTGGGTATTTCATGGACTACTGAATCAGAATTTATTAGGGTTAGGGTTTCCCCTGGCATTTCTGATACGCGGCAGATTTGGGAACCTCTGGTAGGTAAGCTGAGAGTAAGAAAGAATAGAATAAGATATTAAATAGGTACTCTAAATAATACTGCCAAGGAACAGAAAAGGGAAATATTATGAAATCAGGGAAGGTTTCACTGAGTCAGCATGTTTACAAAAAACTAGATATACTAGCATTTGGAGTTTGAAAAACAAAAGTCCCTTATTCATATAGGATCTTCAATCATTGGGAAGAATATGAATATAGACATACCTTGTTTTGATTTATTGTGCTTTGCAGATGTTGCGTTTTTTGTTTTTTTTTTTTACAAGTTGAAGGTTTGTGGCAACGCAGTGCTGAGCAAGGGTTGTCAGACCAGGCTCAACTGCCTGATGCACAGCAAGCCAAAGGCTGAGATGCTGAGGTTTGCAGCAGAGTTTATTCACGAGACAGCCAAGCGAGGAAATGGGAGAACAAATCTCAAATCTACCTCCTCAAACTCCAGGCGCTCGGGATATTTATGGGATAAAGCTGAGGTGTGGGAAACATGGGGAAAGGTGATTGGAAATAAGAAAAAGGTGAGATAATCTTCATTCTGGGCAGATGCAACTAAACTTCTTTATGTAACTCATGTTCAAAAAATGGCAGCCTTAGTACTTTCTGTGGGTGGAGTTTTTGATCCGCTGACATCAAAAGGTCACCAAGAGGACACTTGCACATGCCCAGTTGGAGGGTCGGTTGTCCTAGCCAGTCTTAACTGGCTGGAGCTTGAACTGGACACAGCTGGCGCCAAGTTCTTGAAAAACAACTCGGCAAACAATTTATTGTTTAGGCTACTTGAGGCTTGGAGGATACACAAGTTTTTTGTAGCAACAATTAAAGGAGCTTAATCAGTGAAGGCAGGTTACAAGTTTAATGGATCTGATGATTACCCTTAGTTTCACAAGTCTTTCTGCACCATTTTTTTTTTTTTTTTTTGTGGTATGCGGGCCTCTCACTGTTGTGGCCTCTCCCGTTGCGGAGCACAGGCTCTGGACGCACAGGCTCAGCGGCCATGGCTCACGGGCCCAGCTGCTCCACGGCATGTGGGATCTTCCCGGACCGGGGCACGAACCCGTGTCCCCTGCATCGGCAGGTGGACTCTCAACCACTGAGCCACCAGGAAAGCCCTCTGCACCATTTTTCCAATGACATTTGCTCACTTTGTGTCTTTGTGTCACATTTTGGCAGTTCTCCCAATATTTCACTTTTCCATTTTATTGTATTTGTTATGGTGACCTGTGATCAGTGATCTTTGATTTTAGTATCGCCAAAAAATATGACTCCCTGAAGGCTTAGATGATGGTTAGCACTTTTTAGCAATAAAATATTTTGTAATTAAGGTATGTACATTGGGTTTTTTTGGACATAATGTTATTGCACACTTAATAGACTACAGTATAGTCTAAACATAACTTTTGTAAGCACCAAGAAACAAAAAAAATTGTGTACCTCACTTTGTTGTGATACTTGCTTTATTGAGGTGGGCTGGAACTGAACGTGCAATATCTCTTGAGGTCTGCCTGTAAAGGGAAAGTGACTTCTTTAAAGTAGGTAAATTACTAAAGTATACACTAAACTAAACTGTACTATGGCAAATGTCATATCTAGCAAAAAAGAGAGCATATGTGCTCAGGAAACCAACCCTCTCAAAAGACAAGAGACAAAAGCACACTGACAAGTAATTAAAGTGGGGAGGCATGAGGAGGCGAGATGACAAAGGCATTTGTGTCCAACTGGCTATGTAAGCCAACTGACTAGCCTGTCAAGTAGGGAAGTAAGAGAAAAGAGCCATTAAGGACTCTACTCTCTCTGGCCTAGTCCTTATGTTTCTGCCTTGAATGAAGAAAAACAGCAATTGTATAACTCATAATAACAAATGAACAGACTGATGGCAGAAAAGCCTATGACTTGCTATAACAACTCTATGATGAGTCAGCCTCTCTATTCTGACCTCGACATATGAATAGGAGAATTATATCCCTTTTGCTTTTGTTCTTGGCTTTAGCGATCAGTAAGCCAACAGATGCCATTCAGTAAGTAATTTAAGGTAGAATGTGGCCACCATGGAATGTCATATTTTGAGATACAAGCAAATATTTGGATACAAAGTGATTTTCTGTGATACTTTTTCTCTTTAACCATGAAGATAATCATTTCAAGGAATTCCGAATCTTGAAAAGGGTTAACAACATAGTGTTTTGAAACCAGATCTGATCTGTTTCTCAAGCTGTGCTGTATTTAGAGATATATTTAGTTTTGCAGATGTCTTTTGAGTCTATCATTGGAATTGGACTTTCCCATCAAAACCAGATACTGCTCCCCGAGGAGCCAGAATAGGGTGTCCCATGCAGTTTGGTGGGACCATTTTCACTTTGCCTTCCACTGTGAAACAGCACAGAGCTGATACAGTTCTTTTTTTGTCTGACCCAGAGAAGTTATCTCCAATTGATTGTGCAAGAGAGGTTACAGAGTTTTATTTGGGGATTACCTTGACTAAGAAAAGTCTTCTGGAGTTGTATAATTATGTCAGTCTCAAAGTTTTTAGGAAATGTAGAAATAGGAATTTAAAAACATGGTTTAGAGATTAATTTATATTTCTTTCCAGAGAATAGCTGGTGAAAATGGGGGGATGGGGTGGGGCTGGGATGTGACAAAAAAGAGAAAAGTGTTTAAGATTCTAGTGGTACAAGATTCTATAATGAGCCTCCAACCAGTCAAGGGGTGGAAAGCCAAGATCTGAGGAATTCAACATTATATCTGAGGTTGGCAATAAACAGAAACAAGGACCATTCTTTTTTAAATTGGGGGCTGAATTTTTAAATGCTCTAGGAATCACTGAGTATGGCAAAAAGCCTGGCATGTATATCATCTGATTGAATAGATGAAAAAAGATCATTCAGGGTAAAATGGTTTTCTATTGCTATTTTGTTGTTTTGTCCAATTTTTCCCCCAAAGGTGTTATTTACATAACAAAGTTAGCAAAAATTTCCAGGCCTAATTATCACTTTCAAAATAGAACCTGGAAATTATCCATTGGTAACTGAAGATTACATATTGTTTTTTAAAAAGCAAATCTTGAGTTCAGCTCAAATGTTACCCTTAAAACTGGATTGTATTATTTTGCCACTTCAAATCAAATGCCTTTCTAGCATCAAAGAAAGCAGCCCCCAAGCTAATTCATAACTCAAGTGCTGTCAATTTAGGTTATACTAAAGCTTTAGCTTTTTTATAGTTAAAAAAATAAAAGACAATATAAAAAACATATTTAGAATGACAGTTTGCCTGTGTGGTATTCTACACAGTCCTTTCTACTTTGTAGAGATTTTTTTTCAATCTATGCTCTATTACAGAGACAGTAGAGGAGGTGGTTAAGAGCACAGACTATGGGTTAGGTTGCTTGAAGTTATATTCTGGCTGTGTTACTGCCTGGCTGTGAGCCCTTGGGCAAGTTTTGAAACTTCTCTGGGTTTCAGTTCTTTTATCTGTAAAAGGGAATAATAATAGGACTTCTCTCATGGGGTTTATTGAGAGGATTAAATGAGTCAATACGAGCAAAGCACTTAGTGCCTACATTGAGAAAGTATTCAGTATTTATTATACTCTAACACATCCTCTACATTGAATTCAGGAAGATTCAGACCCCTGTATACAAAAGAACACTTATCACCCCTGTCACACACATACTAAGCTAGTTGAGAATTTTTTTTTTCATGTAGAGGTGCATTAAATTAGTACAAAAGGATTTTTTTCAATGTAAATATGATTTAAGCAACTTTCTTGCAAAGCTAACTAATTTAAACAATACCAGCAAATACAGGCTTTTATATCCAACTTTTCTTTGATAAGAGTTTTTTTTTCCCTAAATTATTTGATAGCAGCTTAACTTTATTGTGTAGTTTGATTAGTAAATAATAAATATTTTCTGAATTCTTATGGAAGACAAAGCACTGTGTTAGTGACTATGGACAAAGGGGTAGTGATAATTAAGGACGTCACACATATAAATAAATATACATACTAATGCTACTCTATAGGAACTTATTTATTTTTGGTAATTTTATCCGCATCACAAAACTTTGGGAATCCAATATGCCTTAGACTGTACCATGAGAAAGAAAGAAACTCTTTGTGTTGAACTACTGAGGTTTGGGGGTTCTTTTCTATGGTAATTATAATTGTTTACCTTAACTAATAAAGTTGGGTTCTGAAATCTCTAGTAGGACTAAGAATATGAGATTTGGAACTGTTTTTACGGGCAGTATTTTTGGTTGGTCTCAAGAAATCCTGCCTCAAAAGCAGAGCAGATAAAACTCCTTTGTTCACATTTTGAAAGTTTGTTGAGCACCCACTGCATAAGCAAGTGCTATGTAAGACACTGGGGATAAAAAGGAAGAATAAGACATAGTTGCTGTCCGCAAGGAGTTCATGGATTAAGAGCAGCAGCAGTGTCAATAAAATAACTAACATGGATTGAGTAATTTCTACATGCCTTGTTTTCATTATTTTCTCTATTCCTCATAAAAACTCTTCTAGGTGCCCATTTTGAAGATGAGGAAAATGGAGCCTAAAGAAATGAAGAAACTTGGATGTATTTCCAGGTACTATTATAGGGAAAGTATGCAAATAAAATATAGTGGGATTAAAGCTAATTGAACGTCTAAAATGCTTACGGCATGTTGGGCATTATGCAATATTATTTAATCCAAATAATGTTGTCACACTTAATCCAAATAATACTGCCACAAAGGTATTTACGATTATCCTCAAGTTATAGAGAAGGCTATAACGGTCAGAGAGGTTAAATTCCCCTAGATCACTCTGAAGTAGTGGAGTAAGAAATCCAAATCTGCATCTTTCTGGCTTCAAAACCCAAGTTCTCTCAACCACATCAAGTGGTCTGTGCAGGGTTGGGAAAGGAGAGAGAACTGCAAGAAACAAGGCCAGATCATGGTAACCTGGTGGGTGGTGAGTAGGCATCGAAAGATTTTGGCAGAGGAGTATCAGATTTGTGTTGCAGAAAGAGCAGTTTGGTAGCATTTAAGAAGACTGATTATATCTTTAAAAGTTGTCTTAATTACAATTACTATACTACTTTATTGACTTAAAAGCATCACCATGATTAAGGTCATGAACAAGATGCTTCATCAACCCTCTCACATTTTGGGATTTAGATTTTTCACTTTCTCTTTCCTCCATTAGATGAGTCATGACTATCCAGTCCTGAGTCTAGGTTCCCAGCTTTTATGAGAGTATCCACTACAGTCCTATGCCCTTCACTGTGTGTACTTATTCCATTTTATATCTTCCTTCCTCATTTACACCTTGACATTGTCATCTAGATTTGACTATGGTTGATATTCTCACATCAGTGTGGGAATAGAGGTACCCGTTGTGTACCATAATAGTGTAATAAGGTGGAATATGTGCTGATTTGATGGAATTATCAATGCTATATTGTTTATCCAGCAATGTATTGTACTGTTTAAGGGCTAGGGATCCAGATGAGAACTGCCTGGGTAAGAATCCTGCAGTGCAGCTTACTAGCTGTAAAGCACTTTGCTCAAGGTCATTTAGCTAAATAAATACCTGGAACAGGGTGAGCCATTTGCTCTAATAGAGGAACATACACAGAGTACAATGGGAATGAATTCTCGTTGAATGCTTACAATACAAAAAGTATGCTAGGCATTATGCTGCATGCTTCACACATCTCATTGCATTTAATAAGAACATGGCAGACCTTGTATAGCTACATACTTTACATATATACTTTTGCACTTAATGAGACTATGATGGACTCCGAATGTAGGTATTGTTTCCTAAGGTTTACCTCTTTGTGCATTACTTTTCTTATCTTTATAAGGATAGTGATGGTAAGTATGTCTTAGGGGTATTATGAAGATTAAATGAATTAACTTATTACCCTGTGCCTAGCATATAGTAAACTCTCAATCAATGTTAGCTTTAACTGATGAATCAAAGAATGATACGCAATAAAATCTCATGGCCTTTGAGACAGATGATAAAGTATGAAAGGGCCATATTCATATAGAAAAAAAAAAAAAAGAAAGAAATCCAGTAGGGAAAACAACCATTTTTCCAGCTGGTTTATTAGATTAAAGTAGAGCAAGTTGACTAGCTGCAAAAATTGTGCTGTGTATCTATGACCACAAGTACAGAAATAGCACTGGTTTTTAGACTTAAACATCCTTGATAATTTATTGAAAAATCTTATAAAATGAATACTTTAAGCAATTATGTTCACTGATTAAACCTCAGAAACTAAACTTTAATGAAAGAAAATCAGCTTAACTCTTAAGTGTACCAGTCTAATGGAATCCAAGTCAGAAAATGCTCAATTTAAATTCTATGAAACCAAAAAATAAGCAGATGAAATTGTCTGTAAATATCAATTAGATGTCACTTTGATTTCTTAACCAGTTTTATATATGTAAATAACCTTCATATGCATACAGAGAATATTAGGTGAAAATGCAACCTTATCAAGAAAAACTTACAGAAAAATAATCTGTAGAAAGAAAAAGGGACAGTGCACATCAAATCAGACTGAGCTGAAAACATGAGTGCCATGAGCTCTCAGACATAGTATGAATGAGAAAGAGACATAGCTCTCATTCAATATTAGAGGAATATTAAAATTTTCTTCTACTAAACATTGAAATGATCCTTGACAAATCTGAGTGGCCACACTGATTGGTTTTCCCATGCTGAGGCATGGTCCAGTGAGGGCTGTGTTTAAACTGGTCTTTTTTTCTCTCTAATAGCTTATTGGATCAAAAATACCAAATCATTCAACCTTCACTCTTCTGAGCACTCAGTAGCTATTCAATTCCCGATATACTGGTAATTTTAATTTCTTTATTCTTGGGTCTCCAGTCAAAAGAGGAAATTTCTGAGATGAATTTCAAGCTATATTATTTAATTACTAAGGAAAATTTGGGTTCGTTTTCTTATTTCAAATCATCTTTTTTCACATAGCTGGATTTCTGTGCTGCTTTTGTGCTAAGAGCTATTCCTGAATACAGAGAGTCAATCCGGGGAAGAATGAACCCCCAGAGTTTTGAAATTAAATGGCTGGTTATATGTTGGAGACAGTGTAAATAAGGAGATGGTTCTCAGTTAATACTAAGAAAATACTAAAAAATGAAAAAAAAAAAAAAAGGTTCAGGAGACCCATTAATAAGGAATTAATCCCCCACCCCAGCCAGGTAACATTTAGGAGTCAATAAAAACTAGAGATTGTTGGTCTATATTGTTTTGCTTTTTGTTTCTATCATCAGCAGGCATCTGTTTGAACACAGTGGTGGACGGAAGGTTGTATGGATGTGTGTGTGTGTGTGTGTGTGTGTGTGTGTGTGTGTGTCTGCACCTATGTGTGTGGAAGAGAACCAAGGTGGGAGTTGGGGAAAGGGTTCCACAGGGACCTTCCTTTCTGAAGGTTTAATTCTTAAGATGTGTCTGTGTGGTGTATTTGACACTCAAGGAAAGAGAACAAGTTGCTGGCATTTTAATATTTGTTCTGCCTCTGTTTTTATTCTCTTCTGAAATTCCACTAATCTTTTAGGAAAGAAATTTGCTGAAATCTATGCAGTCTGCTGGATTATTCTTTTTTTTAACTGCTGGCATGTTATTTTTAAATTATTTTTTGTTTTTAAAAATATTTATTTATTTATTTTGGCTGCGTTGGGTCTTAGTTGTGGCTCGTGGGATCTTCATTGTGGCATGCGGGATCTTTTAGTCACAGCATGTGGGCTTCTTAGTTTTGGCATGCATGCAGGATGCTCTCTGACCAGGGATCAACCCCGGGCCCCCTGCATTGGGACCGCAGAGTCTTACCCACTGGACCTCCAGGGAAGTCCCTGCTGGGTTATTCTTGTGGAAACTAAAGGGCTAGTGTGGCAAAGGAAAGGAGATCCATTTAATCCCTTCCTCTCCAGGCTCCAGTAATGCTCTGAGTTCCACGTGGAGGCCTAGTGCTGAAGGGCATCCCACAGGGAAGCCATCAGGGAGCGAGCAGCCCCTGGAGAGAACATGGCAGTAAGAGCAGGCTCTGATTGCACCCAGAGGACAGAGACCACCATTTTCCTGAAGGAGGAGGTAGTGACTCCAGGAACTCCTGGGATCCTTGTAAATACTTCAACACTGGACATGCTGATGGTTTCTGGGCAGCACATTTCCTCCCTCATTTCCACATATGCTTCTCAAAAGACACCTTACCCTATGCGACATCTACTCCTCTTTTTTTACTGTTTCTAGGTTGTCCTCAACATTCACTTAAAGATAAATTTTCATGATGAAAAAAAAATTATTTGAATATATCACTTGTCAAACATCCCCTTCTCAGTGGACCTTCCCTGGACACCTTATTTATAATTGTAACCTCTTCTCTACCAACATTCCTTTATCCCGTTCCTTGATATATTTTCTCTGTAACACTTGTCATCATTCTCACATTATGTACTTTAATTATTGACCCATTTCCCCAAATAGAAAGCAAACTTCATGAGGGCAGGGTTTTATCTTTTTTGCTCACTACTGTATATCTCTGGTCCTAGAACAATGTCTGTGTCTACTGGTTATTCAGTGAATATTTAAGGAATGTTGATGCAGATGACAAATGAAAGCCCCTAGTTCCCTCACGTCTTACACGCAGCATCCAGGTGAGTCCCAGTCTTAGTCTGAGCCATCCAATCCAATTGCAACAGTCATGTTTGCACAGGCACATGTTCCACAGGGAGAGTGTAGCACCGCCAATTGTTTCCTTTAGCAAATTTGGCCTCATATCTTACCCTGACACCCTTGGTCTCTCAGGATCCTCTCACCTACTCACATACCAGCTATTATTTGCTAAAGTAGTGTGTTAGTACAATTATTTGAGTTATTCTGGCTTCCCCTTCATTGATCTCGGTCAGAGGTGCCACTCCTGGAAACATAGATAGGTCTCCTTTTTTGCTGACTTCCTGAGGCTTTTTCTGCTGCTTTCAGAAATGTTGCATTCATCACCATCATCTTTGCCACCTCCCACATCGCTGCTCTCCCTCTCTCTCAGAGACAATGGATGGCTCTCTGATGCTGATTTTGGAAAACAAACAAATAAACAAACAAGCACTCCAAACTAAAAACTGTTCCTAGAAGGGCAGGCGCATGGATTCTATAATGTCCCACTCTCATTCTGACGTCCTGGGAACTGAGAAAAAAAGAAGTCCAAACTGGCCAGGACCGTTAACAATTCCTTGCCTGCTAGTGGATACGTGTGTGGGACAGCATCAAAGGCTTCCTCCTTCGGCATGTCACTGCAACTCTCTCTCTGACCCCTCAGGCCCTTTGCTTTCTATTGCAAATCTTGTGCTTGGAACTATTTCTGGTTCTGTGCTTGATTCTTGGGCTTGATTATTGGGCTGTCTGGTCCAGGACTAGGACTTTTAGTTCCCTTTGAACACAACCTCAAGCTAGTCCTGCTTATTCTTCTCCTCGCTGCTGCTACTCTTGGAGCTGGGGAGGTTGAACCTGAAGGGTTTCTGCTCCAGCCTTTTCATTCCGTATTGAGGATGCCTGGCTTCAACCAGAGTGGAGATGAGAATGAGAAGCCAAACATCCTAACCCATGTGTACTGGAGCACTGGATCTGCTGATGGCAGAAATACAACTGACTCAAAGAAGATTTAGACAAACACTACAGACTCATGACACTCACCCCCACCATTGCCCTAGGCCAGCTTTCAGTAGCTGATAAATCTTCCCTCCTCCACATGCACTTTGTCTAAGGAACTCTGCCTTTTTTGTCCAGGGCAGCATTAGATTCCCACACAGGTTAGAGAGCTGGGGAAGTCTAGAGAGGCTTCTTTGGGACTCTATCTGTCCTTGGAATAAAGCATTGCTCACAGCTAAGCTCTCCCCACAGGGACTCTCAACCTTGGAGCAGTTAGTACATATTTGGTATCAAGAGCAGCCTTGAGGGTAAGTAAGGAGGAATGTTATATTACTCCATCAAACAGCAGCTTCAGGCTGGTTAGGGGAAGGTGGAGGTGGGTAAGGTATTGCTTACACACTGTGTGCCCACTTGGAAGTCTTGGTGTCATCTTGGCTGTGATGTCAAAAATTCCCTATCTTTGTATATAGAAACAAACCTAGTCTCTTGCACATTTATTAATTTAAGTTTTAAAATATTTACGGGCCAACATTTATTGAGTGCCTACTCTGTACACATTGTTGGGCTGGGAGATGGGAGTGCTAAAGCTTACAATGAACAAGAACTACTTCCTGCTTCTGTCTTTTGGGGAGACAGATAAGCGTGGAAATAATACAAAAGGGTAAAAAAGGGGTATGGCAAGTGATGAGTGTGAGGGCTGAGAATGGAAGTAGCCAGCAAAAAATTTCTAATTTTGAGCATTAGCGTGACAGTGCATGTGGCTTTTATTCCTTTTGCAAAAGGAAGAAGAAAAAATCTGTGATTTTTTTTAATAAGACTATTAAGCTAAACTACTTCCAACAACTTAGAGAAATTTGGTTATTCATGAGAATAACACCTTTTCTAAAAGAAATAAAGTTAATTTTCTACTCTTCTGCAAAGGAGGTCATTAATTATACATTTTAGATTTCGTCAATTTCATTTAGATGAGACTAACATTTTAACTAGATGTCAAAGAGA
The DNA here is from genome assembly GCF_059928025.1 of Delphinapterus leucas. Taxonomy (NCBI): domain Eukaryota; kingdom Metazoa; phylum Chordata; class Mammalia; order Artiodactyla; family Monodontidae; genus Delphinapterus; species Delphinapterus leucas. The sequence goes on from NC_143136.1 coordinate 82,464,433, forward strand.
CATAAGGTATTAAGCTAAATACACTGGATTACAATAAATGGTTATTAAAAAACATAATTCTGTTACTCTAATAGTTTTCTTACTTGGGTGTCTCATTGAAGGCCTGAGTTTCACATTTAGGCAGTCAAGTCAATGTACAGCAATTCTGTGAGCTTTAAACAAAAGCTTCTAAACAATTGAGTCATTTCCAGATTAAGGACAGATGGATGGTATCTTTTTTTGAGCACTTAAAAAAACACAAAATCAACAAAGACACTGGCATCCACAGTAGAAACTATCTATCTGCAAAAGAATCAACATACCTCTTATCCTGCTCCCACTAGGAATTTACTATTTTTGAGATAGGAACTTTATCTTGAAAAAGCTTAATGCATGTGATCCTGTGTTTTGGTGACTGTCATTGCCAACAAATGTAGGAAAAGAGAGAAGAAAGAGCTGAGAGTGCTTGCTGTTTGACATGCTTGGTGATTTTCCCAGGTTGCTGTTCTGTGTTCATTTCCTACTGTTTTTCAAAAACTGCCCTCTGATTGGACAGCCCCCTATCAAGATAAACAGAAGTAACACCATGCTCTCTGCAATACTGCATGGGGTAGCCAGAGCCATCTTTCATTTTTCACCTCGTCTTCTGCTCCCTTGGCCCAGATTCACAAACGGAGAATTGTTTCTTTTTTAAATTCTTTTTTTCTTAAGGAATCCAATGAAAAATGTTAATCGACTTTAACTGTTTTTTAACTAAACCAGTGTGTGTGTATGTGTAGGGGGGAGAGCATTCATGTTCCAGTGAAGATTTAAGTTAATGGTTTTCTAGAATATAGTTTGGGGATTAAAAAGTTTCTTTAAACCCTCTGAATTCACACATCTGGAGGGAAATTTGAATAGTTCCAACAGTTGTGTGATGGGAGGCTGATACATGTGGGTTGCATCTGTCTGACCCTGCTTTCCTGTCCTAGGGTCTATCCCGTAAGCACAGCAAAGCAGTAAAGAGGAGTGAGGTGAACTGTACCACAAAAGGTAAGATAGTAAGTCAGACTCATCTTGGATTTTGTCCTGCATGGAATTCTCAGGCTGGTCATACATATTTCCCCTATATTTTTACATGTTCTTATTTTTGTATTTGTTCAGTCTCTGTGAGATTTGTTCTGTCTCTCTTATATTTTGAGTTCTTTAAGAGGTATGGTTACTATCTTCTGCTTCCCATTTCCCCACACAGAATCTATTTCAGCACTCCACACATAGTGGCTATTTAATAGATAATTGTTAACAGACTGACCTTTTTTCTCCCAGTAACTGACTGAAATTGGGTTCTCGTTTTCTTTTCTTTTTTCTTCATTTTGTTCTATGCAAAATCAGTGACCTTAATCTGCACCGTGGTACATAAAGAAAAGGGATCACTAGAATTGACATGAATTTGAAACAGCAAAGAAATGGGTCATCCAAATTGAATTAAAGGATGTGGAGACTTTATGCATAAAAGAAGCCTCTGCTTTGTAAGTGGCCACTTACTATTAGTAATCATCACTTATTTTTTTGTTTCCAACTATCGTGGACTTGATTTTCTTCAGAGTAGCTTCAAAAGATTTCTAAGAGCAAGCTCATCCTTTTAAAATGCTTATTTACAGTTTTGCCTGCTCTTTTCAATGTGAGGTACAGGCATTAAACTGTAAGATTCCTGTTAAACATGGTTGAAGCTGAGGAGATAAATTCCCAAATGAACGGGCAAAAAAAATACCCTTTAGTATTCCTTAAGAGGAAGAAGCAATTGCAATTTTGGAGAGCTTCCCTCTTTCCCCTTTTCATTCTGTCATCATTTTGCTTTATTAGAAAACAAGTACCCATCTGTTTTTTATGTGAAGAAATGTTTCTTAATTGTGTTTATATGAAAGCCAATAATTCCAAGAAACTTGATTAATCTACGGCAATAAATAAACGACTTCAAGAAAGTACTTATAAAGGACACTACCCTTCAAGTTTTCAGTTTTTCTCACATTCTTAAGTTTCTTGGGTAAAATTCTTCTTGATTTCCCAATTGCTACTAATTTTTATTGCAATTATTACTGAAAAAGGAAGGTCAATAGGAGAAAAATGAATCATGGCATAAAATTGAAAATTTGTAGCAGCTACCTGAGCTAGGGCTTATCTTTCAGAAGGGCAATTGGATAGATGTAGAGCCAAAGGAACTAGTATTTAAAAACCCATTTTAGCCATGTCCTCACAGGAAAAGTCTATGTCTAGACAACATGGCCTAGTCTGATCAGAAAAAATGTCAGACTTTTCAATTTGACAGAGATTTTCCCACATAATTATAATTGTATATATTGTAACATGGAATCTAGAAATATCAATGCCAACACATGAAATAGTTGATATAATCCCTCGGACTCTCACTGGTTAAATGTTTCAGTTCAACTCTTTGTTAGATGGTCCCTGTTGATTAATTCACTTGAATAAGCTACTGTTAGTGCATATAATTGGTTATATAAGCAGAACCATAAAGTTTTCAAAAAAGTATTCTGATAAGGCAATTGTGGAATAGATATGAATTTCCCTCTCATCTTCTTGTTTCTAAAGTAAATTATAAGAATAAATTTCAGAAGGAAAAACAATATATACTTATTCAGAATGTTTTGCTATTTGGACTATAGACCACCTCAAATACTTTGGAAATTTGAAATTTACTTATAATGCATTTTCACATACATCCAAGAAACTGATCAATGATAATCCAACACCAAAACATCATTTAACGAATAGTGCTTGTGAAGCCTATGTGTACCAGGGACTGTGCTAAACTCTATGAGGCACAAGCTTCTTTCCCAATGAAGGTTATAGGCTAGTGGTTCTGAAACTAGAGAAATAAATGGCATCTGAGATGGGTGTGAGCATTCTGGGAATTAATCCTCATTAATAGCTGTTCTTCTAATGACTAACAGATGCTGTGAACAGGTATAAGGTGCACTTCTGGTGATGAGTAGGGGTTATCTTGGTCTTGGTGAAGGCAAATAGAGGAGAAGCCCTAGGTATCTTTGAATTTGACTAAGGGAGAACAGAACAGGTTTTTCACTATCTAGTTGAGGAAGTGGAAAGGAGACCTGAAAAGAGAAATGGTTCACCCACGTATATGAGGTTTAAAAAGAAAATAGAATTAGACAAAGAAGAGAATGGAATACATTTTCAGCTTCATGTGTCCATATTTTATCCCTAGCAATCTTGAAGAGAGCTTTTTTAACTTCAGTTGGTGTTCCCCTATGAGATGCCAATAACAAAGGCAATAAATCCCAGCCCTATTCAATTCTGAAGTCTTGGTCTCTTTTAGCTTACTAACACGGCCTTGGAAACCCAGTAAAATATGTAGGGTTATTGATGGTGATGGTGTAGCTGAGACCAGTATGTAGTTTAGCAACAATATATGTGTTTATTGTTTTATTGTGAATTAACAGTTGTGTATGTATACTTAATTTGTGTGATCAAACATACTTATACTTAAATCTCCTCTAGATATACTGATGGCCAATATTAACAAGAATTAAAAAAAATAATTGTCAGATTCACACATTTTCTCTGTAACACATAGTTAATTACACAACTGAGGGATCAAAGTCTTGTGCTATGAAAGTATGTTTGCTTTTCACACCAGGGAGCCAAGTTTAGCAGCCCTTGAGGAATTCAAACAGAAACTGTCTACTAGTCAGAGGCCTAGTAAAGGACATAGTTAGATAAAAGCCGAGGGAATAGAAAGACAAGCATAGGCACAATCCATCCACTTTTGTTTATAGTTCTTTTTTCTTAGTGCCTACTACATGGGTTTCCATCTTTCGTCTATAAATTGTCCAGTTTTAGTTGCAAGCCACAGTACTCTGGCTAGTTTAAAGAGAAAGAGATTAATTATTAAAGTATCTTCAGATAGCTCACAAAATTTCTATGGGAGCCACTGAACGAGGTTTGAATGCCACACATGCTTAAACAATACAACTTGCAGCTCTGCTCCACCATGTTGCAGGATTGTTACTAGCAAGAGAACACTGCTGCCACCCTCCACTGATTGCGCTTGTTGCCACATGCCAGACACCTTCTAAAGAATCAGATACTACCACTCCCCCATTTGCCAGAAGGTCAATTTCCCTACATGTGGCCACTGGTTCATGTTGCTACCTTCCATGTTTTACTTCTGGAGTCTTCTATGGGTGTATTTGCTTGACACAACCTAGGTCTGATGCTTGCACTGTAGCTGTAAGTGAGACTGAAAGAAGTAGTGTTCTTTTGTTTGTTTACTTTTGTTTAATTCTACTTTGGCAGGGCTAGATTCATAATATAAGAATCTATTGAAATTTTGATAATGTTCAAAAGCTATCAGGCAGCTACAAATGATAAAGTTCTAAAGGCTATGACTAAAGAAACTTAGTGAGGACACATTTATTTCAGGATGAGCTAGAATTTAAAATTAAGTGGTACATTAACAGGATGTGCTGACTAAAAGTTGGAGGCTAAGATCTTTTTTGAATCTTGAGGTGCAGGATTTGGACAAATTGTAATTTCTAACTTGCAAACATCCAAAATACCTAGGGATAAACTTAACATGAAATATGCATGACTGACGAAGTGTGCTGAGGGGCATAAAAGGAGACCAAAAAATGGAAAGACATCTTTTCTTGGCTAGAAACAATCACTAATGTTAAGATGTCCATGATCTCAAAGTCAATCAAGGTATGAATGGTAATCCTAGTCAGAATTCCAAATGGGATTTTTTGGAGGGAACTTGACTAAATGATTCTGAAGATTCTAAAAGATTCCTTATCTAAAACATAATCTTAGATCATGAATATAGCCAACAATGTTCTGAAAAATATAATAGTCAATGAATATAGCAGCCAATAAAATTCTGAAAAAGAAAAGTGATGATGGGTAACTTTCCCCAGCATCAAGGCATTATTAAGTAAGCAATGTGGTTTTGCTAGGACAGGAATAGACAGAGGACGAGACAAAACAATGAGTCTAGAAGGAGACTCAAGTTAGTAGGGGAATAAAATATATGATAAAGATGGCAATATCAAAAAGATGGATACTTTAATGAATAATGTTAAGAAAACTGTTTAGTCATTCAGAAAATAAAAAGAGCTCAATACTGACTTCATTTGTTACGTTAATATAAAATCCAAATGGATTAAAGATTTAGTGTAAAAAACTAAACCATAGAATTAAAAGACAAAAACCAAGGGTAGCTAGTATTACACTCTTGTGGAGGAGAAAGCCTTTTACCATCATGCACACACACTCCCCCTCATATATACCATAAAGAAAAATATTAAAACACTTAAGTATAAAAATTTTAAAAATTGATTATTGCAAAAGAAACCATGAAAAACAACAGAAAAAACAAACTGGGAAAACTATTTCAAACAAATGTTTGAGAATGTATGTGAAAATAAAACCAGGTGACAATACATTCTTGTGTTTAAGGAAAACGGTTTTCAACCTTTTCATACACATGCAACATATATGGACTGACAATCTGTGTCTCTTCCATAATTTAGTCCCTTTATAGAATTGTCATTGACTGTGTGTTTTATAGAACCTAGTAAAGCTATGCTGAAAACTTTTTTAAAGATTTGGTTAATTCATCTGGCAAATTCTTAAAGTTCAAGGAGCATAGTTGTTTAAAAAAAAGTTTGTTGTCTGCTGTATTAAATCTAGTTTTGTATATTGACTATGTTTCCCTTGACAAAAAAGTCTTTAGATAAGTTGCATTTCCATAAAAAGCAATGAAAAGTCTGCTGGTATTATGCAGACTCTTCTAACTTCTTTTGCTTCACTGGATCCGAGGAAGAGAAGGCAAGATTTTTAAAAGGGGGATTGTGTTCCCTTCAGATTGTTATTCTAAATCTGACTTGATGGCAGAATCCAAAGTACATCATCTCCCAGATAAAGCTAGCTGCTTGCCAGACTGCTCTGTTACAATTGAACTGTAAATGGCTCACATCAGCACATTCTGTCAACTTTATATAAACCCCACTTTATGTAATGTGATTATAGATCCCCTGAACACTGTTCTGTACCTGCAGCTTGCAGACTGATTCTCTTGATATTCTGTCAGATATGATGACCAGGAAAAGCAGCATGGGCTGTTGAGGATACAGGCAGAGAAAACAGGTGGCTAGTGCCTGCTTGTTTCATTTTTCTAGAAGCCTGTTACCCCATGTTCAAAAGAGAGTAGGTAACTATGTTCTCTCTTACCTTTACTCCCAAGCATTTACTCCTTGATCCCTGTATTTATCACATGCAGAGATGTTTTGGGGATGGCTTACTTTGACCAAAGGCCCTGAGCACTCCATAAGGAGAGCACGTGATCCACGTGGTCAACATGCCAGTCTTCATAATGGGATTTATCCAGGAAAGCTTCACTCTCCGTTTCTCTTTGATGCTATGATTCCCTGTGGTCCCTGATAATGCTGCCTTGATGGCATAAAGAGTTGCTGGAAGATTCAGTTCAGATCGACAAGCATTCATTGAACCTCTGCTGGGTGTAAGCACTGAGTGAGGCACTGGGGATGCAAGGCATATAATGCAAGATCTCTCTTTTGTGGAGGTGACAGGCTAGTGGGAAGACAGACAAAAATCAGAGTTTCAATGCAATATGATTAATGCTGAGATAAGACTCCTGGATGCTGAGTACAGGAAGGGGTACTTAATTTAACCTGGAAAGTTAATCCGGGAAAGGTTTCCTGGGGAGATGATGCCTGAGCTGAGTCTTGAAGATTGAGAAAGAATTGTATAAGTGGGAAGGGAAATCCACACAAAAAGTACAGCCTGAGAAACATCACAGAGATGTGAAGTAGCATGGGCACGTGGGCATGGAAACTCCCAGAAATCAGAATTCTTGTAGGGGAATTTTTCAGATGTGGGTGGGAGATGAGGCTGAAGAAGGTAGCAGGTGTCAGATTGAGAGGGAACTGGATGCTGCACTACAACCTTGGGCTTTATCCTATAGGAAATGCTGAGTCCTTTATTCCTTGCTTTCTCTCGTACCCACGTTCAATCCTTCAGCAAACCCTCTTGACCAGGTATGCCAAATTTGACCACCATCACCAGCACAGTCCAAGCTCCCATGGATCACAGCAGTAACTCCACAATTATAGTGGGAATAAGTCTCCTTCCATTTTGGCTCTCCTAAAGTCTACCCTTTTCACAGAAGTGAGAGTGGTCCCTCTAAAACGTAAATCAGATAATAACATTCCCCAGTGAGTGCTCAAACCTCCAATGGCTTCTTCACATCTAAAATAAAATCCACATTCTTACCAAGGCCTGGAAGGCAAATCCTTACTTGAATTGGCCCCTGCCCTGCTCCCCACTTTGCCTTCAACCCCCTTACACACTGGGCTCCAAACTCACAGGCCACCTTGATGTGCTAGAACATGCTGACATCTCTCTGACTCAGGCGTTTGCACTCGTTAATCCCTCTGCCTATTGTGCTCTTCCTTCCTTCCTGTCCATCTCTCATGGTCGACCCTCTCCCTTCACTCCCTTCTGCTGAGACAGGCCCCTTCTGTCTACCCTTTCTAAGATACCCCCACCTCCATCACTCTCTGTCTCTCTTTCCTACCGCATATGTCATTGTACAGTTGTCTTCTTATTGCCTGTCTTACCTACAGTAATGCAAGCTTCAAGAAGGCAAAAATGTATCTGTTTTGTTTACTGTTGTATTCCCAGTGCTGGAGCACTGGGGATTTGTCGAATGAATAGATGAATGAATTCAGAACCATTCAAAACTTGGGAGTGAAAGAATCAGGTGTGTGTTTTAGGCTGGTCACTCTGGCTGCAATGTGGAGTATATAAGGGGGTAGATTTGGGGTAAGGAAGGTGGGTAGACAGGAGTTAGAGAGACCAGTTTGGAAGTTCTTGTGTTAGTCCAGGTGAACAGTATGAAGGACTGAACTAAGGCAGTGGTATTTGGCATGAAGGAAGAGGAGATCGACTTAAGAAGTGTTTTGGAGATAAAACTGGCCAAACATGATCAAATTACATCTGGGCCTCTCTTCAGACTCTTGGCTACATAAGGGGATGATAAAGGATACTGGAGCCCTTAGCGGTTGCTGCCGGAGACGGTTGGAAGAACCGTTGTGGGAGCGCTGCATGAGGCGGGCGACTTCTCCCTGCTCACGACCGGACCCCGCGAGCAGCGGAGTTGGCGCTACTGTCGCCCGACAGGCATTTAAATCAAACGGTATTGAGATGGATTGGGTTATGAAACATAATGTTTCAAATGACGCTAATGATGGGACAGTACGACTTCGTGGACTGCCATTTGGTTGCAGCAAAGAGGAAATAGTTCAGTTCTTTCAAGGGTTGGAAATCGTGCCAAATGGGATAACACTGACGATGGACTACCGGGGAGAGACACAGGGGAGGCCTTCGTGCAGTTTGCTTCAAAGGAGATAGCAGAAAATGCTCTGGGGAAACACAAGGAAAGAATAGGGCACAGGTATATTGAGATCTTCAGAAGTAGCAGGAGTGAAATCAAAGCATTTTATGATCCACCAAGAAGATTGCTGGGCCAGCAACCGGGACCATATAATAGACCAATAGGAGGAAGAGGGGGTTATTATGGAGCTGGGTGTGGAAGTTATGGAGGTTTTGATGACTATGGTGGCTATAATAATTATGGCTATGAAAATGATGGCTTTGATGAGAGAATGAGAGATGGAAGAGGTATGGGAGGACATGGCTATGGTGGAGCTGGTGATGCAAGCTCAGGCTTTCATGGTGGTCATTTTGTACATATGAGGGGATTACCTTTCCATGCAACCAAAAGTGACATTGCTAATTTCTTCTCACCACTAAATCCAATCCGAGTGCATACTGATATTGGAGCTGATGGCAGAGCAACAGGAGAAGCAGATGTAGAGTTTGTGACACACAAAGATGCAGTACCTGCCATGTCTAAAGATAAGAATAACATGCAACATCGATACATTGAACTCTTCTTGAATTCAACTCCTGGAGGTGGCTCTGGAATGGGAGGTTCTGGAATGGGAGCTTATGGCAGAGATGGAATGGATAATCAGGGAGGCTATGGATCTGTTGGAAGAATGGGAATGGGGAACAATTACAGTGAAGGATATGGTACTCCTGATGGCTTGGGTGGTTATGGCTGTGGTGGTGGAGGCAGTGGCGGTTACTATGGGCAAGGTGGCATGAGTGGAGGTGGATGGCGTGGGATGTACTGAAGCATAACCACCGATATAAAAGTCCTGACAACAGCATCTGGTCTACTAGACTTTCTTACAGATTTAATTTCTTTTGTATTTTAAGAACTTTATAATGACTGAAGGAATGTGTTTTCAAACTATTATTTGGTAAAGCAACAGATTGTGATGGGAAAATCTGTTTTCTGTAGGTTTTATTTGTTGCATACTTTGACTTAAAAAAATAAATTTTTATATTCAAAAAAAAAAAAAAAGGATACTGGAACTGTAAGTGGTCCAGAATGAGAGGGAGCAGCCAGTGCTTTTCCATTTCAGCATTTCCATGGATTAAAACTGCTGAGGCATTCATGTGTCCCTTGTGAAGCACAGAAGCATTGTCTTGCTGCAGATCCCAATGACTACAATGAGTTGGATGTATTTTTGGCACCAGATAGATGTTCAATAATAGTTTTAATGATAGTTTCTACAGCAATTGGGTTTACCCTAGAGGCTGCCCATCTCTCTAATGACTAGGGCCAAGCCAGCTTATCTTATAAGATCTGGCAAAATTACAGTGTGAACTGGTAATGCCGTGGGCTGTTTGACAAATTATACCAGGTCTGTCTCTGAGGAACTTATCTGAGCCTCCAGAGACTTCAAGAATACTGACTTCAAAGGGAGTACTGTGCTATTATGAACACTACAAACCATGTACCTAGCAAAACAAGAAGGAGACCCACAGTGCCTAACTTACAGAAGTATTTGATCTGCTTGAAATTTCTGAAAATGTATTTGAGCTGTTGAAATTGACACTTCGTAGAGTGTTACAATTTTGTTTTCAACATGGCTTGGGAAAGTTCTTTTTAGCTTGGGAAAATTTATTATCTTAGCCAAGGAAAGAATTATGTGGCCTCAAATCTATAAACTTTCAATCCAAGAGAGATTATGAAATTATTTTGGATGATTGAGACAGAGGTCTTTCCAAAGAAAAGGTTTATCACATGGGTGATTTAAAACACTACTAAAATTGCCTCTCTAAGCAATGACCTAGAAATCTGACAATGCGATAATGAATTCTCAAGCAAATAAAACAAACAAACACAAAAATCACACTGGAACATTTCACAATTGGCAGGATGAAAACTGGCAACAATGACTTCTGGAAAAGTGAATTGGATCTTATAGCATTAAAATGAGTTTGGGGACTATAACATGAAGTCAACAACTGTGTGAGAATTTTGGAATGCTCAATTTCCCACAATCTCATCATTTCTCTGCCTGACAATTGTAATTATTCTTCATCGACTTGACAGTCAAACTTGCTTCCTGTAGTGATAATATACCTGCTACCATGCTGACCATATTGGAGAAACGGCTTTTTCTTTGATAGGTTTGTTCATTTTGAAGCTAACTTTCTGTGTTATTCTAACCACTCTCTTACATTATTCATTAACTGATTGACATCCATATTTCTGACAGTAGTTTTCAACTTTGGAAAAAATGAGGAGATACATTCTTGTTCCCCTGATTATGAAGAAAAGACTACTTCACTCATGTCACATATTAAAACTTAGGCAAATTATGATATACTGCTTCAGAAAATATTGTACATTATTGTATGCTTCCAAAACTTCCAAGGTCATTAAGTAATCATGGATTTAATGTATGAGACATTATAAAGGAATCTAATTCTATATAGTTTGAGAATATATGGATGGGACACTAAGACCAGGTTGTATGGTAAAAAAAAAAAAAGAAAAATAATAGAATAATTATAAAGTAGAAGTGCTTGATAGGTATAAAAGCTATTGATTTGAAATCCATTCACTTAATTATTTATTCAATAAGTTTTTACTTACTTCTGAGAAGGTGACATTTGAGCAAGACTTAAAGGAGGTGGTGGAGTAAACTTTGCAGAGATACACGAGGAAACACCTTTCTAAACAGAGGGAAGTGCCAGTGCAAAGGCCTTGAGGAGAAACCACGCCTGGAGTATTGGAGAAGGAGCAAGGAAGAGCATAGAGGCTGTGGGCTGGATCAGAGTAATGCACTGGTTGGGGGGCGATGAGGTCCGGGGGTGACAGGGTTTATACAGGCCAATGTAGGAATTTGGGCTTTATTGTGGGTAAAATGGGGAGGACTTACAATGTTTTGACATGTCATGACTTAAGTTTTAAAAGAGTCAGTCTGTCTGGTGTATTGAGAATAGGTTGCAGGGGGCATGGGTGGAATCAAGGAGACTCTTTAAGGGGATAATACAGGATGGTGGCTTCAACGGGTGGGAGCAGTGGAAGTGGTAAGCAGTGGTCAGATTCTGGATGTAGTTTAAAAATATAAATTCTTTACTACTGTTGGATGGATTGGCGATGTGAGAGAAAGATGAAAGTTAAGGACAACTCTAGGGGTTTTGGTGAGCAAGTGGCAGGAAAGAGTTGTCCTTTCTGTTAGATTTTTAGAAGATTACCACTGGGTGACTTCAAATGACAGAAATGTATTCTCTCACAGTTCTGGAGACTATACGTTCAAAATCATGGTGTTGGCAAACTTGCACTCCCTCTGAAGGTTCTAGGGGATAATCCATTCTTTGTGTCTTCCAGCTCTGGTGGCTGTCAGCTTTCATTGACTTCCCTTGGCTATATCATTCCAATCTCTGCCTCTATGACTCCTGCTCTCTGTCTCTTAGGGTGCTTGTCTTAGGCCTCACATGGGGTGATTCAGGATGATTCTATCACAAGATCCTTAACTATATCTGAAAGTCTCCTTTACTAAATAAGGTGATGTTCACAGGTTCCAAGGATTTGCACTTGGATATATTTTGGAGGGCCCATTATTCAACCCATTATACCATTCACTGAAATGAAGGAGATGGTGAGAAAAGCAAATGAGGTGAGAGAGAGGGATGTATACAATTTTAATTTTAGCTGAGAGGACACCTGATAACTGCCTGAGTTGTTGAATTAAATAATCAGGTATTATTATTAAAGATATTCATTCTATTGGTCATGTAAAAGAAAACGTTATCAAATCCCTGTAAAAATCCAACATTCTGTTCAAATTTAGCCATTAGCCTCATTCTTCATTTACTATTTTAACTCAAGCTGTTAAAAGAAGTGAGTTGTTCATGTTTGAATTTTATTTCCACTCCTTTCCACCAAGCTATGGTTTGTTTAAAAAAAAAAATTATTCGATAGATATTTATTTGGTGTCTAGAGTGTGCAGTTAACCATGCTAGGCAATTCAGACATGCAAAGATTATTAAGAAATAATTTCTATTACTAAAGAACTTACAGATAATAATTTGGCTCAAACTAGTGTCCCCCTCCCCCCATTCTATCCTAATGTGACTTATTACGCATCTAGCTTACTTACAGTAGGTGTTTGGTGAGTGAGAATATAGGTGACTGAGTTTCCTTTGCTTATTAAGATTTATAGGGGTCACAAATCCAACTTTTTGTTTCACAATCTCTCGCCCTCATTACAGTGAGAAAGTTTAGGCAATCATAGATAGTGAGCTGTAGGCTCCAAAAGTACTTCAAAATGCAGGAACAAGACACCAGAATGAATACATAGTGGGTGGAATCAGTTTACTTGGAGAAGCTTTTCCTAGAAATAACCCATCCTACACTCTGATTTGGAGAAGAGTTTGCTGAAGAGACAGAAGTGCTGGGAAACAAGCACCATAAAATGTAACTAATGTAAAAGAAACTGTAATCCTAGAAATGGAAACATGTTAGAAACAAATGGTCCTTATGGAGTTTAGGAAAAGGAAAGTTGGTGAGTAATTTCAGTGTTTATCCTTGACTGTTCAACAAGGGCAAGAGACTATGTTTTATGTCACTAGTAATCTTGATTAGATCACTTGAAAGGTGACAACTTCTCTGATTTCTCAGACAGCTTGATTTAAATAGTTGACACGACTATACAACCTCCTTTGCAGTGAATCTGGGCTCAGCAGACAGCAGATTGTTATTATAAAGAGTTTGGAGTGCACTGCCTGACATACAAGCTCCACAAAGATTAGCTACTATTATAAATTATTATTTTATTTTCCTTGCTCTTTATTATTTCTCCCAGTATGATCAAACTGTTGGGGGTGAAACTGATGAAGTTGAGTTTGTAACTTTCTTGGCCAGTCTAGGCTGTGAGTAGTTATTTAACTAACCACTCCTGAAACAGTTTACCAGTTCTGTCCTAATCTAACGGCAAGAATATTTCCTCACATTGGGCTAATATTTGTTGATAATTGTCATGTATCATCACCTAATGATTGTCTCCTTGTTTAATCACACTGAAATGCTGTTTGATTAGGCCCTTCTTCCACAAACACCTTTTAATAGGTCAGTGGTAGCCTCCAAGTAGTCTAAACTCCTTAAAGTAGTGTTCAAGACCTGCTTGTTATCATTTGATTCCAAACTGATTCCAACTTACTTTTCCCACCACACCACCATATTATTTCCAGGCTACCACCGAAATAGATTATTAATCACATTCCCCCTTTAAAAAACGTATGCTGTCCTACCTCTATGCCTTTGCCTATGTGCTTCCTGGAATAATCCAACTTCCTACAGTTACTCATCTCCTGTTAGGCTCCTTACAATTGCTCAAAGGCCACCTCCTCCACCAAACATTTCCAGTTCTCTCGGGCTGGAAATGACTGATGTAAAACACTGTGGTTCATGGGTCTACTTTTATGATGTTTGCCATTTCACAGTAATTTGTCTACATGTGGGAGATGTAGTGTGATATCACAGGAAGGAGCTAATGCTTCTTGGACTCAGACCCAAGTCCTGCTAACTAGTTTTATAAACTTGAAGCACTTACTTAAAATCTGTGAGCTTAGTCTCTTCATCTGTAAAATGAGAATAGTAATACCTACACTATCATGTTAAAATGAAGATTAAATGAGATAGTATATGTGCTGTAAAGCTCTTGGTGCAGTCCTTCGCACATTATGTGACCAATATATGTTTGAAATTATTATTTTACTGCTATTATTATGTCCTCCCCTACTTAAAGACTATAGTCATTTTGAGGTCAAAGACCATGCAGTCTCATTTCTCTTTATATTCTGCTTAGCATAGCATCTTGTACATAGGTCTTCCTTTGCTAAATTTGTGAGTGTGTGTGTATCAGTTTTGCCTCTCCAACTATATTATACATTTCTGAAAGTCAGTAACAATGCCATGTGCACTATAGTATACATGTTTAGTGCCCAGTTAAAGGCTGGTGTAATGTGTATATACCCAGGTAGGAATAAGACCTGTTTAAGCACCCTCTGCTAGGAATGACACTCCTACACTAGTCACTTTGGGCAGCTGAATCTTGACTGCAGTTGTTACTTGATGTCTTGGGGATCACTTCTTCCAAACAACATTCTTTAATAAGGTTTGAAGGAATTGTGTGCAATTGAGAATAACTGAACCCGTGATATGAAATTAGTACTCTTATACTTAAAACTAAGTTATACTTGAATATATGCCAACATATTACAGTGAATATTGAATGTTATTCTGATGGTGACATTCATCTCTTTATGTGAGGGAACTGGTGAAATCTTAGGTAAGTGTGGATCAGAAAAATATCTCTGACCTAGTGTTGACCCCTTTGTATAGTTCCTTTTGTGGGTCCTACACTCTGCATGTCCTACATCTTCCTGCCTCAGAATGGACATGCATTGCCTTAGACTCAGGATTACTACTGGAAGAGGATATTTAGTTGTTATGTTTACAGTTGCTTAGAACAGCCTTTAAGTAGAATTTTCATGAACCATTTCTTTAGGTAATTGCATCAAATGTAATTTGCATCAAATCCATTATTGCATCAAATCCATTACTGCATTAAATGTAAGGGGATTCCTGGCCTCCCTTATATTCTACAAAATCCTTGCCCCAATTTTGGTCCCTGGAGTGGGAATGTTCTTTGCAAGCATTGCTGCAACTCCAAGAGTTTCTGGATTTGTCCTATATTGAAGGACTGAAAAAAATTTATGTATTCCATGGATTTTTGACATAATGGAGCAGCCACTGGTTGGATTCAATAATGAAAAATAATGCTCTGTTGTGTAGAAATCATTTCTATGGCATTCTGTATGTCATAGACAAATATCTTCTATGCCTACCTCTAATTTAAAAAAAATTAAGGGCTTCCCTGGTGGCGCAGTGGTTAAGAATCCGCCTGCCAATGCAGGGGACACCGTTTCAAGCCCTGGTCTAGAAAGATCCCACATACCGTGGAACAACTAAGCCCATGCTCCACAACTACTGAGCCTGTGCTCTAGAGCCCGCGAGCCACAACTACTGAGCCTGCGTGCCACAACTACTGGAGCCCACGCACCTGGAGCCCGTGCTCCACAGCAAGAGAAGCCACCGCAGTGAGAAGCCTGTGCACTGCAAAGAAGAGTAGCCTCTGCTCGCTGCAACTACGGAAAAGCCTGCATGCAGCAACAAAGACCCAATGCAGCCAAAAATAAATAAATAAAATTAATTTTAAAAATAAATTAAAAAATTAAGCATTGCTTGAGCTACATGGCACTATTAAACGCTCAACACTTATTGAGTAACTTTGGAGTTTATGTTATTATTCTTACAGTTTATAAGATGTTTGAATCCTACGAATAACAAAACTCCCAAATACTTACTTATCTAAATTCACAGTATCTGAGAAGTGTCTTGTGACAGTCATGTAACCTATATATCATCCTCACAAATGAAGCTTAGGCAATTATATATCACTATGGAAGTGGAATGATTACAAACTAATTGTATTAAGTCAGGTTGGAATAACATTATCATAGTATGAAGGAGTAAATTCAGAGATGAAGGTGAGATGATGAATGGAAATTAACAAGAAATTTGAAATCACTTAAACATTTTCTCTGGTGGATTGCTCCCCAGAGTCTCTCTTAATTCTTCATCAGTTATGTGATATACATTGTACATGGTTTTGCAACATTAAAACTCTCTTATAGATACTGTAATTTATTTTTAGGTAACAAAACTGGATTTTTGTTTGGAGAAGATAATTTTTGAAAGGGAAGGGAAGTTATAATTCAATCATATCTTCACAGCTGGATAGAAATTAATTTTAGTTGGTGTTAGAAAAATTAAGTGCTATAACATTTTTTTCTTTGAATAAATGGAATTTTAGCTCTGATAGTGAGTCTCTAGTGTCACCTGTCTTATTTTAACAATTGGGAGAAACTGAGAGATATTCAAAGACACACAGGAGTTGTAACACAACTTAAGTCTCTTGACTTCTAATCCAGGGCATTTTTCACTACTTTTCATTCTTTCTCTAATTCTTTTAATTGTAAAATTATATCAGAAAGAACTACTGTTATGGACTGAATGTTTATATCTCTCCCAAATTCATATGTTGAAGCCCTAACTCCCAATGTGACTGTATCTGGAGATGGGGCCTTTATGGAAGCAATTAGGGTTACATGAGGTCATGAGGATGGGGCCCTGATGATGAGATTAGTGCCCCTGTACGAAGAGACACCAGAAAACTTGCTGACTCTCTCTACGCTATGTAAGGACACAGTGAGAAGGGAGCTGTCTGCAAGCCAGGAAAAGAGCCATTATTAGAAAACCAAACATGCTGGCACCCTGATCTTGGAGTTGCAAGCTTCCAGAATGATGAAAAAATAAATTTCTGTTTTTTAACCCATCCAGTCTATGGTATTTTGTTATGGTAGCCCAAGAAGTCTAATATAACCAATAAAAGAAAAAAAATACTTTTTTGTAAATATGACCAAATTTGGCTATTTTCCCATTTATTTGGTGTTGTTACAAGTTCTGACATTGCCTTCATGAAGTACAATTAGAAGGTGAGAAGGAAAACAGAAGTATCTTCATCTCAGCAGTGCATGCTGTTTCTGCAACTCACAAATTCACATTTGTAGATAGAGGTGTACTGCATGATTTTTTTAAAAATAAATTTATTTATTTATTTAATTTTGGCTGCATTGGGTCTTCATTGCTGCATGCGGGCTTCCCCTAGTTGCAGTGAGTAGGGGCTACTCTTTGTTGTGGTGTGCAGGCTTCTCATCGAGGTGGCTTCTCTTGTTGCGGAGCATAGGCTCTAGGCGTGTGGGCTTCAGTAGTTGTGGCACGAGGGCTCAATAGTTGTGGCTCGTGGTCTCTAGAGTGCAGTCTCAATAACTGGTGCATGGGCTTAGTTGCTCTGTGGCATGTGGGATCTTCCTGGACCAGGGCTCGAACCCATGTCTCCTGCAGTGGCAGGAGGATTCTTAACCACTGTGCCCCCAGGGAAGTCCTGTACTAAATGATTTATGTGCACTTTCTACTCTTGCGCCTGCCCTAGAGATGGATCTTATGTAGACAAAGGTTAATTTTATTAAAAAGAATATTTATTATGCCTTAAAATTTCTCTTTCAAGTGAGAATATGTTATTCACTACTGAGCGTTCAGGGCTAAATTAGGTGATTCCTTATTATCTTGGTCAAAAGGGTTAGTAGCAAAGAGAGTTTTGCATTTCTTATGCTGCAGGGCATCCATCCATGCTATTGCCCCAGCTTCCAATGAGATAAGAATTATCTGGCAGGGTAAAATTAGCTCTACAACTTCTACTCGACAAAGAAATCTGAACATTTAGAAAGGGACTAAAATCAAAACTGATGGTTTCTTTCCAAATTTTGATATGGGCTTTCTTCATTAAAAAAAAAAAAAGTTCTTGATTTTCCTATTATAAGTCAAAACTGGATGGGTCATGTGTTTGGGGGGACATTGTGGTTAATGCTTGTATTGAGAATTACCAGGAAGGGCCAAGTTGATTTTGTTTACATCCAAAGTAAATATGTATATAAGGTTATTGATTATGATAGAGAAATATCTGGAAAGATTTGAAAATGTACTAGTTAATAGTGGTTATGTCTGGGAAGTGAGACTATTAACATATTTTATTTTTATAATTTATGTATATTTATGCTATCAAAATAATGTTAAAGCAAAGATAACCAGTAGGACTTTTTTAAAGCTTTTTTTTAAAGCTATAGCTTTAAAATCAGTGAGCTTTCAGCCAGAAATAAAACATATTTTCATTTGGAAAAAAGAGGCATTTAAGAAAGCAGCAATATGAACACACCTGGAATATAATATAGGTTATATTATAAAAAGAGGCCCAAAGAGCAAACACTAAACCTCCAACTTTCCAAAACACTTCTTTTAGTGTTTTATTCTGCAGTAAAAGGGTGCTTGGGTATTAATAACAACAATGATACATCTTATCTAATAGGGTTTTATAGAGTATCAATTAAGAGACATTCTCTCATTTGAGCCCAATAAGAATACTCTCCAATAGGCAGGGCAAATATGGCTTTCTTCATCTTACTCATGTAGTAATTGGGGCTCACAAAAATTAAGTGACTTGTCCAGACTGAAAGAATTAGAAATGGCTGGGTCAGAAGTAGAAACAAAGTCCAGTGTTTTTTCCAGTATAGAACTCTGGATTCACTATCACCACGTACTCACCTCCCACTCACTTGAATGTTTCATCAGGTTTTCATCTCAACCAGTCCAGTGGACTTGACCTTATAAAGGTCACTGTGGAACTCCATCTTGCCTTATCAATGGTCAATTTTGAGTTCTTAGTTTACTTGACCTCTTGGCAACACTCTTTCCTCAAAATTAAAAAAAAAGAAAAACTTTAAAAAATAGAAATATATGGACATGCCATAAAATTCACAAGGTACAAGAGGAATAAACTGAGAATAAGTCTCTATTCTACCTCACACAGTTCTCATGCCTGGAGGCAACCTTATAACCAGATTATTGTGTATCCTTTCAGAGATATTCTAGGTATATACAAATATATATGTACCTATATTCTTTTATTTTCTTATAAAAGATATAGGTAACATAATAAAGATACTAATCTAAACTTTGACTTGTTTCACTTAATCACATGTCTTCAGGAGCCTTCCATATAGTACCTATAAATCTGCCTTGTTCTTTTTAATAGCTGAATAGTATTCTGGGATGAGCCATAATTTATTTAACCAGTTGTCATAATTTTATGATATTTATTTCAGGATGAGTCACAATTTATTTAACTAGTTCCCTGATGATTGTTTCTGACCTTTTGCTATTGAATATAATTCTTCAGTGTATATCCTTGTACATTTATCATTTTGCACATGTATAAATATACTATAGGATCAATTCCCAGGAGTAGAATTGATTGGTCAAAAAGTATATTTACTCTTAAAATTTTGTTATTGTCAAGTTGCTCTCCAAAGAGAATGTGCCAATTTATGAAACCCATCTACAATATATGACTGTCTGTTTCCCTACAACCTCACCAATATAGTATGTTATTAAACTTTTTAATCTTTGTTAATCTGATGGGTGAACAATGATATTGCAATGATGTTTACATTTTATTTTGTCTTATTATGAAGGAGATTGACTATCTTTTCTTTTCCAAGCGCTATTTGCATTTTATTTTATATGAACTGTATTTTCCTATCTTGTACTCATTTGTTTTCTTCTGGATACTGTATAATTCTTGATTTCTCACCCTCCTGGTTTTCTTGCTGCAGACTGGTTGCTCCTTCTCAGTGTCTTGAGCTGGGTGTTCCTCTTTAATAGACCTCTGAATGACAGAATGCCCCAGGGCTCAGTCTCCATCCCTCTTTTCTTTATCTTCTACTCATTTTCAAGTGATCTAAGAGAGAGTGCCTCCCAAACTTACACCTCCAACTCCAGTCTCTTCCTCAGACTTTGGTCTAACTGCCTGCGCAATGTCTCCACCGAGGTGTCTAACAGGCATCTCAAATTTAACATGCCTGAAGTATAACTCCTGATTAACCCCCTTTCTTTCCAAGTTTTCTCCCATTTCAGTAAAGAAAACTGCCATTCCACCAGTTGAGCAAGCTAAAACAAGAGTCATCCTTGATTTCTGTCTCACTCCCAATAGCCAATTCATCAGTATTGGGAAGCTCTACCTTTAGATTATATATCCTGAAACCTACCAATTCTGACTACTACTACTGCTATTACCACTTCTACTACTGCTGCTGCTTCCACTGCACCAACCTGGTCCAATCAACATCATTACTTATCTAGATGACTGCAATAGCCTCCAGTTCCCAATCTTGTCTCCTTTCATTATATTTTTCCCACAACATTCAGAAAAATCTTTTAACAAATTGGATCATGTCATTTCTCTATGAAAAGTATCCAATGACTTTCTATTATACTTACAACAAATTCCCAAACCCTAGGTTTGGACTATGTGATCTGGACTCTACATAGCTCTGTGATTTTACCTCTTGCCATTCCTCCATCACCCACACTCCTGTAGTTTCCAAACTGGCATTCTTACTATTCTTTGAACACACTAAGCTCACTCTCTTCTCAGAACCTCTGCATTTGCTGTTTCTTTGGTTAGAATGCTCTTCCCCAGATTACTGCATACCTTGCTTCCTCTTCCATTTTGGTCTCAAGCATCACCTCCTCAGAGAGATCAGCCTATCTGAACTATCTCCTTCGTCACTCTCTATGCCTTTATCTTGCTTTATTTTCCTTTATATCTGTCATTTCCTGAATTATATTACATATTTATTTGATTATTGTCCATTTCTCCCAATTTTTCATATGTCCCAAGAGGTCAGAATTTTTTCTTCGCTCACAGAAATATCTCCAGCACCTAGAATAATTCCTGGCACATAGCAGGCACTCAATAAATATTTACTGAATGATTGTTGGGTAATTACACATTTCAAAAAGCTCAGAATAAGTTCTGAAGTACCAAATAAAATGTACTTTAACCCCAAATTTAACTGCAACGCCCCTCCTTCCCTTTCCCCTCTCTCCCTCTCCCCTTCCCTTACTTCCTTCCTTCCATAATTTTTTAATTAATTTTTTTATACAGCAGGTTCTTATTAGTCATCAATGTTATACACATCACTGTATACATGTCAATACCAATCGCCCAATTCATCACACCACCACCACCACGCACCCGCCGCTTTCCCCCCTTGGTGTCCATACGTTTGTTCTCTACATCTGTGTCTCAACTTCTGCCCTGCAAACTGGTTCATCTGTACCATTTTTCTAGGTTCCACATATATGCATTAATACACGATATTTGTTTTTCTCTTTCTGACTTACTTCACTGTACGACAGTCTCTAAATCTATCCACGTCTCAACAAATGACCTAATTTCATTCCATTTTATGGCTGAGTAATATTCCATTGTATATAAGTACCACAACTTCTTTAGCCATTTGTCTGTCGATGGACATTTAAGTTGCTTCCATGACCTGGCTATTGTAAATAGTGCTGCAATGAACATTGGGGTGCATGTGTCTTTTTGAATTATGGTTTTCTCAGGGTATATGCCCAGTAGTGGGATTGCTGGATCATATGGTAATTCTATTTCTAGTGTTTTAAGGAACCTTCATACTGTTCTCCATAGTGGCTGTATCAATTTACATTCCCACCAAGAGTGCAAGAGGGTACCCTTTTCTCCACACCCTCTCCAGCATTTGCTGTTTGTAGATTTTCTGATGATGCCCATTCTAACTGGTGTGAGGTGATACCTCATTGTAGTTTTGATTTGCATTTCCTTAATAATTAGTGATGTTGAGCAGCTTTTCATGTGCTTCTTGGCCATCTGTATGTCTTCTTTGGAGAAATGTCTATTTAGGTCTTCTGCCCATTTTTGGATTGGGTTGTTTGTTTTTTTAATATCGAGCTGCACGAGCTGTTTATATATTTTGGAGATTAATCCTTTGTCCGTTGATTCGTTTGCAAATTTTCTATCCCATTCTGAGGGTTGTCTTTTTGCCTTGTTTATGGTTTCCTTTGCTGTGCAAAAGCTTTGAAGTTTCATTAGGTCCCATTTGTTTATTTTTGTATTTATTTCCATTTCTCTAGGAGGTGGGTCAAAGAGGATCTTGCTGTGATTTATGTCATAGAGTGTTCTGCCTGTGTTTTCCTCTAAGAGTTTTATAGTGTCTGGTCTTACATTTAGGTCTCTAATCCATTTTGAGTTTATTTTTGTGTATGGTGTTAGGGAGTGTTCTAATTTCATTCTTTTCCATGTAGCTGTCCAGTTTTCCCAGTACCACTTATTGAAAAGACTCTGTTTTCTCCATTGTATATCCTTGCCTCCTTTGTCATAGATTAGTTGACCATAGGTGCATGGGTTAATCTCTGGGCTTTCTATCTTGTTCCATTGATCTATGTTTCTGTTTTAGTGCCAGTACCATATTGTCTTGATTACTGTAGCTTTATAGTATAGTCTGAAGTCAGGGAGTCTGATTCCTCCAGCTCTGGTTTTTTCCCTCAAGACTCCTTTGGCTATTCGGGATCTTTTGTGTTTCCATACAAATTCTAAGATTTTTTTGTTCTAGTTCCATAAAAAATGCCATTGGGGGCTTCCCTGGTGGCGCAGTGGTTGAGAGTCTGCCTGCCGATGCAGGGGACACGGGTTCGTGCCCCGGTCCGGGAAGATCCTACATGCCGTGGAGCAGCTGGGCCCGTGAGCCATGGCCGCTGGGCCTGGGCGTCCGGAGCCTGTGCTCCGCAACAGGAGAGGCCACAACAGTGAGAGGCCCGCGTACCGCTAAAAAAAAAAAAAAAAAATGCCATTGGTAATTTGACAGGGATTGCATTGAATCTGTAGATTGCTTTCGGTAATATAGTCATTTTCACAATATTGATTCTTCCAATCCAAGAACATGGTATATCTCTCCATCTGTTGGTATCATCTTTAATTTCTTTCATCAGTGTCTTATAGTTTTCTGCATACAGGTCTTTTGTCTTGCTTGGTAGATCTATGCCTAGGTATTTTATTCTTTTTGTTGCAATGGTAAATGGGAGTGTTTCCTTAATTTCTCTTTCAGAATTTTCATCATTAGTGTATAGGAATGCCAGAGATTTCTGTGCATTAATTTTGTATCCTGCAACTTTACCAAATTCATTGATTAGCTCTAGTAGTTTTTTGGTGGCATCTTTAGGATTCTCTATGTATAGTATCATGTCATCTGCAGACAGTGACAGCTTTACTTCTTTTCCAATTTGTATTCCTTTTATCTCTTTTTCTTCTCTGACTGCTGTGGCTAGGACTTCCAAAACTACGTTAAATAATAGTGGCAAGAGTGGACATCCTTGTGTTTTTCCTGATCTTAGAGGAAATGCTTTCAGTTTTTCTCCATTGAGAATGATGTTTGCTGTGGGTTTGTCATAGATGGCCTTTATTATGTTGAGGTAGGTTCCCTCTATGCCCACTTTTGGAGAGTTTTTATCATAAATGGGTGTTGAATTTTGTCAAAAGCTTTTTCTGCATCTATTGAGATGATCATATGGTTTTTATTCTTCAATTTGTTAATATGGTGTATCACATTGATTGATTTGCATATATTGAAGAATCCTTGAATCCCTGGGATAAATCCCACTTGATCATGGTGTATGATCCTTTTAATGTGTTGTTGGATTCTGTTTGCTAGTATTTTGTTGAGGATTTTTGCATCTGTATTCATCAGTGATATTGGTCTGTAATCTTTTTCTGTAGTATCTTTGTCTGGTTTTGGTATCAGGGTGATGGTGGCCTCATAGAATGTGTTTGGGTGTGTTCCTTCCTCTGCAATTTTTTGGAAGAGTTTGAGAAGGATGGGTGTTAGCTCTCCTCTAAATGTTTGATAGAATTCACCTGTGAAGCCATCTGATCCTGGACTTTTGCTTGTTGGAAGATTTTTAATCACTGTTTCAATTTCATTACTTGTGATTGGTCAGTTCATATTTTCTGTTTCTTCCTGGTTCAGTCTTGGAAGGTTATACCTTTCTAAGAATTTGTCCATTTCTTCCAGGTTGTCCATTTTATTGGCATAGAGTTGCTTGTAGTAGTCTCTTAGGATGCTTTGTATTTCTGAGGTTTCTGTTGTAACTTCTCCATCTTCATTTCTAATTTTATTGATTTGAGTCTTCTCCCTCTTTTTCTTGATGAGTCTGGCTAATGGTTTATCAGTTTTGTTTATCTTCTCAAAGAACCAGCTTTTAGTTTTATTGATCTTTGCTATTGTTTTCTTTGTTTCTACTTCATTGATTTCTGGTCTGATCTTTATGATTTCTTTCCTTCTGCTAACTTTGGGTTTTGTTTGTTCTTCTTTCTCTAGTTTCTTTAGGTGTAAGATTAGATTGTTTATTTGAAATTTTTCTTGTTTCTTGAGGTAGGCTTGCATAGGTATAAACTTCCCTCTTAGAACTGCTTTTGCTGCATCCCGTAGGTTTTGGATCATCGTGTTTTCATTGTCATTTGTCTCTAGGTATTTTTTGATTTCCTCTTTGATTTCTTCAGTGATCTCTTGGTTATTTAGTAGCGTATTGTTTAGCCTCCATGTGTTTGTGTTTTTTATGTTTTTCCCCTGTAATTCATTTCTAATTTCATAGCGTTGTGGTCAGAAAAGATGCTTGATATGATTTCAATTTTCTTAAATATATTGAGGCTTGATTTGTGACCCAAGATGTGATCTATCCTGGAGAATGTTCTCTGCACACTTGAGAAGAAAGTGTAATCTGCTGTTTTTGGATGGAATGTCCTCTAAATATCAATTAAATCTATCTGGTCTATTGTGTCATTTAAAGCTTCTATTTCTTTATTTATTTTCATTTTAGATAATCTGTCCATTGGTGTGAGGTTTTAAAGTCCCCCACTATTATTGTGTTACTGTCGATTTCCTCTTTTATAGCTGTTAGCAGTTGCCTTATGTATTGAGGTGCTCCTATGTTGGGTGCATATATATTTTAAATTGTTATATCTTCTTCTTGGACTGATCCCTTGATCATTATGTAGTTTTCTTTCTTGTCTCTTGTAACATTCTTTATTTTAAAGTCTACTTTATCTGATATGAGTATTGCTACTCCAGCTTTCTTGTGATTTCCATTTGCATGGAATTTCTTTTTCCATCCCCTCACTTTCAGTCTGAATGTGTCCCTAGGTCTGAAGTGGGTCTCTTGTAGACAGTATATATATGGGTCTTGTTTTTGTATCCTAAGCAAGCCTGTGTCTTTTGGTTGGAGCAGTTAATCCATTCACATTTAAGGTAATTATCGATATGTATGTTCCTGTGACCATTTTCTGAATTGTTTGGGGTTTGTTTTTGTAGGTCCTTTCTTGTCTTGTGTTTCCCACTTAGAGAAGTTCCTTTAGCATTTGTTGTAGAGCTGGTTTGGTGGTGCTGAATTGTCTTAGCTTTTGCTTGTCTGTAAAGCTTTTGATTTCTCCATCGAATCTGAATGAGATCTTTGCCGGGTAGAGTATTCTTGGTTGTAGGTTCTTCCCTTTCACCACTTTAAGTATATCATGCCACTCCCTTCTGGCTTGTAGAGTTTGTGCTGAGAAACTCTGTTAACCTTATGGGAGTTCCCTTGTATGTTATCTGTTGTTTTTCCCTTACTGCTTTCAATAATTTTTCTTTGTCTTTAATTTTTGCCAATTTGATTACTATGTGTCTTGACGTGTTTCTCCTTGGGTTTATCCTGTATGGGACTCGCTGCACTTCCTGGACTTGGGTGGCTATTTCCTTTCCCATGTTAGGGATGTTTTCGACTGTAATCTCTTCAAATATTTTCTCGGGCCCTTTCTCTCTCTCTTCTCCTTCTGGGCCCCTTATAATGCAAATGTTGTTGTGTTTAATGTTTTTCTAGAGGTCTCTCAGCCTGTCTTCATTTCTTTTTATTCTTTTTTCTTTATTCTGTTCCGCAGCAGTGAATTCCACCATTCTGTCTTCCAGGTCACTTATCCGTTCTTCTGCCTCAGTTATTCTGCTATTGATTCCTTCTAGTGTAGTTTTCATTTCAGTTATTGTATTGTTCATCTCTGTTTGTTTGTTCTTTAATTCTTCTAGGTCTTTGTTAAACATTTCTTGCATCTTCTCGATTTTTACCTCCATTCTTTTTCCGAGGTCCTGGATCATCTTCACTATCATTATTCTGAATTCTTTTTCTGGAAGGTTGCCTATCTCCACTTCATTTAGTTGTTTTTCTGGGGTTTTATCTTGTTCCTTCATCTGGTACATAGCCCTCTGCCTTTTCATCTTGTCTATCTTTCTGTGAATGTGGTTTTTGTTCCACATGGTGCAGGACTGTAGTTCTTCATGCTTCTGCTGTCCCCTTCCATAATTTTTAATTTCAAGAATATACAGTGTACTTAATTTAAGCCATTGCACATTACTGAGATATACATTTTTAAGCTATTGTATATTACTGCGATATAAAGTTTTTTTCTTTAATACTGAAGAAATCTTTCCAATATTTCAGATCTGTGGTGAGCTGAGCCAGGAACTTGTGTTGGAAGGAATTTGGAAGAGAGGAAATCAGTGTTATTTTCAACTCCCCCACTGGTTAAAGTAACCACTGTGGTCAAGTTAGTCTCACTTTTCAGAGCATTTTAATATCTGTAGTAAGAAGTTATTAGCAACATAAATTTTAAAAAGATCCACTCTTACTGAGTGCTTATTTTGTTCCATTCATAATAGTACCTTTGAGGTATATACTATTTTTATTCCCATTTTAAAGGTGAGTCACAGGGCGTTATTCATGGCTAGTAAGTAGAGGAATCAGGCCATCTGTTTGACCAAAACCTGAATGGTTGTAGAATGTTCTGAAAACTATTGAAACAATTCCTGTTTTTCACTTCCACCTCTGACATTTTTATCCATGTTCAGAGGTACAGTGTATGTTCTCACATGGATCAGAGAATCACTCACCACATGTTCCAGTTTCATTGTATAACACTGTCAGATAGCTGAAATAACCCATGGAGTAGTGTGCTTGATCTAAAGAGTCTTGGTTGCCAAGAGATTCTCATTGCCTATTAGATTGGGAACATTTTGAGAGACATTCAGGACTGACTTATTCATCTCTGTATCTATAGCACTCAGAATAGGACCCAGTATGTAGCAGGTATTCAATTAATGTTGGTTGGATGAGTAAATGAATGACCTGACTATAGCGGGAGGTGGTAGGCATCATGCTAGTGAAGCTAATGATTCATTATCCACAAATCATTCATTCAGCATATATTTATTAAGTGTCTAGAGCATAAGCTCACCTAACAGTCTGCATTCCAGGTGATTTCAATTTTAGCAGAGAGTACAAGGTTCTTGAGCAGACCACTCATTCCTCGACTCCACAGTTCCTTTAATTCTCAGATGGAGCCACTGCATTAAGTCTGCTACCTTGAGCCTATTTTTTATTAGAGACATTTTTCTTAGAGGATTGATCCAAGAGCTCAAAATTTATGCTTTCTAGTCCACCTCCTACCTTCTGTGGTAAGGCTAATATTCAGGCTCTTGTTTTGCTTCAGTACCCAATTACAGTAACCGAGTGAGTCCTTGTCTTCCTAGGTCTACCTTGATAGTTTGCTTGATATAGCATTTGCTCTAGGATGTATTTTTTTTTATATCTTTGTTGAAGTATAATTGCTTTACAATTTTGTGTTAGCTTCTGCTGTACAACAAAGTGAATCAGCTATATGTATACATATATCCCCATATCGCCTCCCTCTTAAGCCATCCTCCCACCCTCCCTATTAGGATGTATTTTAATTTAGACCCTTTTCTGGGTTACTAGAGTCCTCCCTCTGGTACCCATTCCCTGTGGCTGAATACTTGATGCTAGATAGCAGATCAACCATCTCTTTTGCCAGATGTGTGCTTGTTGCCTGCTGCCTAACTCCTTAAAACTTGCCCAACATCCCAGATTTCCCTCTTTCCTGCCATGTCTGCATGGCAGACCTCCAGGTCTTGCCACCCCTAGTTTGGTTTGCCAGTCAACCTCTCACTGACTCCCTATTTAACTACCCATATTGGGGTAGAAGGAATGAAAAAGTCAACTTGCATCTTTTTTTTTTAACCTGAAGGTGATGCCAGACGGAAAAATCATGGAGATTATTTTTCTCCTTCTTCTAGTTCACAAGTGCCATGGACATTAAGTGCTTTGGATGCTGTAGGTTGATTTCTGCCTGTGTTGAATTCTTACAACACATTCTGGATGTCCCAAGTTCACTCTCATCATTTAGATGTCCCATGTGAGTTAGTTGTCTCTTCCCAACAAGTTAGCAAGATTTTTGTGAATGTATATCTCAAGTCTTCTTATTCTAACATCAGTTCTAATATCAGTACCATTTTTGACCACTTATACTGTGCTGTGTGCTTGGTTTACATTAACTTAGTCATTAGAATAATCGTATAAGGAAGGTGTGACTATTCCTGTATCACTGGAGAAGAAACAGAACGTGATGGGGTTGCAGTCTGAATACATGTGTGTCCAGTTCCAAATGTTTTCTTCAACAACAAAATGCAGCACTGGGTTCAATCAATAAATAATCTTTGCCTTTGACTTCAGGAAAATATATTTAAAAAATATTTTTTCTCACATTCATCAGGATGGCTACTATCAAAAAACCAGAAAATAACAAGTATTAGTGGGAATACAGACAAATTGGAACCTGGGTGCGCTGTTGGTGGGAATGTTAAATGATGCAGCCACTGTGGAAAACAGTATGGTGGTTCCCCCCAAAATTAAAAACGGAGTTACTATATGATCCAGCAATTTCACTTCTGGGTATATACTCCAAAAAACTGAAAATAGGGTCTCAAAGATATATTTATATACCTGTGTTTCTTGTATTCACAGCAGCATTATTCACAGCAGCTAAAATTTGAAAGCCACCCAAGGGTCCATTGATGGATAAGCAGATAAGCAAAATGTGGTATATACCTACAATGTAATATTATTTAGCCTTAAAATGGAAGGAAATTCTAACACATGTTATAACCTGGATGAACCTTGAGGATATTAGGCTAAGTAAAATAAGTCAGTCATAAAAATACTATATACCATTTACATGAGATATCTAGAGTAAGTCAAATTCATAGAAACAGGAAGTACAATGGTACTTGCCAGGGGCTGAGAGGAGGGGGAAAGGGAAGTTGTTGTTTAATAGGTTTCAGTTTTGCAAGATGAAAGCTCTGGAGATCTGCTGCATAACAATGTGAATGTATTTAACAACACTGAACTTTACACTTAAAAAATGGTTAAGATGGTAAATTTTATGTGTATTTTACCAGAATTTAAAAAAAAAAATTCTTACACATAGAGGGTAGACTGAAATACTATGTAAGTATTGTGCTATGTCCAACAATACATACACAATACATACATGTAATCTTGCTATTAAAGGAAGTAGTTCTAATAATGAGAATGGTGAAATTCTTACACAATGCAGTTGTTCTAAATTCTGGACTTAAATTTTTACCATATTAAAAATCCATATGGGCAATTTTTACAAATATCACCATGGTGTTGAATAGCTGTTAAGGAAAACTGGTGAAAGCTCAAGACATTGTGTCATGTCTCTAAAACTTAGTTGGTGTTTTTCTTGGGGACACACATAAACATACATTATGTGATGCAGACACACAGCTACACCACACATATTCTGATTTTTAACTTACTCTAAAAATGTGTAATATTTAATGAGTCAGTACCTTCCTTGTGTGACAAATGTGCTTGTTTATACTTTCCTTTCTTATATATAAAAAATTTTACATGGCTGGTGCCAAATATCATGGTCAGACTTACCATATATTTCATTACATTTGAAAACAATATCTTCTCTAGCTTATATAATATAAGAAAAAATTGAAAAAAAACTACATTTTGAGTGAGAAAATGCCTCTAACCATAGCTTTTTGGTATATTGAATAGATAGTCCCTTTATTATCTATTAATAAAAGTTTATATTGTCTTGGTTATAATATCATGATGTATTATTTCTAGTTCTTAAAATGCCAAAAAGTTTGAAGTGTTTCAATTTCTATAGTGTAAATAGATACCTGTGGCTTTGACAGGAAGCTGGGAAGTTTCCCTGCTCAAAGATATAGGCCTACTGTGGATATCTGAAATGTCACCAATAATGATCCATTGTTTTCTGTAAAGCTTTCCTCTCATTCAGTGGCTCTTTTCTAAATTGCAAATACTCCAGAAAGGAGTAATATACTGAGTAACTCACACCTTATTATGAAATAATTGATCATATCCTTTCTATGATACGAGGAGCTACAGGGGAAGTACCGACACAGGACCCATGAAAGAAAACTGGCTAAGGGAGGTCCCGATCACGTAAAGTGAAGACTGCAGGTTTTCCCTTCTACCTGAACAAAGAGCTGAGTTCCTTGTCCTTTTTAAAAATGAGCTTCTCAATTGCAAGTTTAAGTTTTGTGGATACAAGCAAAGTGAAATGAAAATCTGGGACAATTACCTAAATTATTTCATTTTTAAAAACCTTCATTAAGGCTAAACAGGGATTTTTGGCTTAAATTATTCAACTGGACTAACTACATTAAAATTATCTAAAATTACCTTGCTCTCTATTTCACCTTATCTGTTTAGAGAGACAGACCTTAGGCTGTGTCTGCTTTACCCTGTATGGATTGATTTGGGGCCAAAAAATTCAATTAATTCTATTCACAAAGGGCCGTCGTAGCACTGAGCAAACGGCAAAATGAATACTTCTGGTTTCTGGCTGCCCCATTCTACTGTCAAGCCTGGGAGGGTCTGAGCCCTATGTATTTAATGATCCCAGTTCCTCTGGTTCACTGTGTGTCTTCACGGGTTTTCACTTGGCATCTTATTTTAAATATATGATATTCAAAAACTGTTTTGCCTTGGGACAATCAGCAGACCCAGTTAATTGTTTGGGAAGCAAAGAAAGTAAATTGAGGCAGTGTGTTGCTAACTTACATCTACTGTGTGCTTACCATGCACTGGGCATTTATTATCTCATGAATCGGAGGGTTATTCCAAGAGGTACAGCGCCTCCAACTCTACACAGCTTGGCTCTTCAGCCCGTGTCTCAAGCACAGCTCTATGCTAAAAGGCAATGGAACACCCTGGTCAGGAGTGTGGGGTCCAGACTCTGGTTTATATAACTGCATGTACCTCAGTTTCCCTCTCTGTAAAATGAGGGTGATAACACTTCCTGTCGCATAGGGTTGTTGGGAGGATAGAGAGTAAAACATGAAAAACACTTAAAAGAGTGTCTGCACACAGTAAATTACTTAATAAATATTACCTATTATTATTAATGCCATTATTACTATAGTCCCTATAGTTAATGTAAGCAATCCTTCCCAAAGGGATTGTGTGGAAATCCCTGTATTTGTCACTGAATTTTCCCCTCCACCCCACACCTTTTATTCCCGCCCTGCACCACTCCCATCCACTCACCATTATACATTCTTAAAAATTAACGTTGGGGCTTCCCTGGTGGCGCAGTGGTTGAGAATCTGCCTGCTAATGCAGGGGACACGGGTTCGAGCCCTGGTCTGGGAGGATCCCACATGCCGCGGAGCAACTAGGCCCGTGAGCCACAACTACTGAGTCTGCACGTCTGGAGCCTGTGCTCCGCAACAAGAGAGGCCGCGATAGTGAGAGGCCTGCGCACCGCGATGAAGAGTGGCCCCCGTTTCCCACAGCTAGAGAAAGCCCTCGCACAGAAACAAAGACCCAACACAGCAAAAACAAATTAATTAATTAATAAACTCCTACCCCCAACATTTTCTTTAAAAAAAAAAAAAAAAAGAAGTGGGTTCCTCCACTCCCACCGGCAACCCTTCCCTCCCCCACCAAGAAATGGCAGAAAGATATAGTCTAGGCATGTGGCTTTCTGACCATCTGAGCTGCTGCAGAAACAAAGCTTAGACAAACTAAGAAAAAGGTGATTAACTTAGCTCTTAGGTGATCCATCTGTCACAACTTGGCTATTGATATGAACTATATGATGGATATTTAAAAAAAAATTAAGGCTGGCTTTGGGACTGAAAATTTAGGCAGAGTTATAAATCAAGATCAAATAAGCTATTTTGGTCCATGTGACAGTCACATGTTTATTTCTTATCTTTTTACTTAAAAAATGATCATAAACATCATCATGATGATGGGGTTTGTGTGGCACTTTATGGCGTTAGCATATTTTTATATTCATTATCTTACCTGATATAGCAACACTCTGTAAAAGACTGTACAGATGAGACTTCCTTCAACAGAAATAATGTTGCAGAGAAGTTAAATCATTTGCAGAAAGCCTCCCCACTGGTGGGGCGTGGAGGGATGCTGTGACTCTGCGGAACCTGGGGCAGCAGAAGTTGAGGGAAGGAGCAAGAGAAAAGTTTAGTATTAGCCTCGGAGTTTTGAGTTATTGCGATTGTCAATGTCAGGCCTAAGGCCAAGGGCATGTGTGAAGGAACCCTCAGAAAGAAAAAAAAAAAAAAGAGAGAGTGGACAAAAAGTCTAGGAAAGCAGAAAAGGGAAAGAAAAGCAAACCAGAAAAAGAGGTGGATAGACTGGGAAGCATACAGGGTGCTGACAGCTGTTTCTCCCAAGTTGCTGACTATTTGCATCTAAAAATGGAGGTTCCTCAACGAAAGGATCTTTATCTAGTCCTTAATTTCTCCTCCTGGCACTTAGTGTAGTATTGTTGAGTACCTAATGAATTGTTCTCTCTTGTGCAAAGGACTTCCACTACAGCAGCAACTGTGAGCTTAAATGATGGGAAATGGTTCATTTGTCCCATTGAGAAGAAATGAAGACCTCCTATGAAGTCAAGGAATTGGATGAAAATGATGGGTATTCTCTGGGGTGGTTGAAATTAGAGCTCTGTGGTCCAGAAAATAAACTGTTTCAGTACAGATACATTTATGGAAACATCAGTAAACACTGTGATTAAACTGCAGATAGGATTCCATCAGAGAGAACAATTCGAATAGTATACAAAGTTATTTTAAACCCCATTCATATTTGCAGGTAAAAAGTCCATTTTAATCAACCAGATGGCTTATTCAGATGGCTTTGTTAAATTCAAAGTATGTTAAAGTAAAAATTTAGTGCCACGAGGTATGGAGAATTTACTTTTTTTCCCCTTGCTTTGGTGTGCACTCTTTGCAAATAACAGCTTATTAGCATTGGAAGTTTTGGTGGGGGCAGAGATTGTTTCATTCAAGAAGCAATTATTAAGTAGCTATTGTGTGTTGAGCATTAGGCTTATGCTGAGGGTGTCCTGACAGAGTTTTTGCTCCTGAGGAGATTAACATCTTTTGGAGATTAGAACACAGTGTGACAATGACAAGGGCTCCTAGAGAGACAAAATCAAAGGACTGTGGGAGCTCAGGGTAGGGGCAGTTGAGAGAATCAGCCTGATCTGTGCTCTAGCTCTATACCTGGTAGGAAGTGTTGGTGATGGTGATGAGCCATTCTCTGTAGAGAGCTGTGCATGTGCAAAGTTATAGAGATGGGAATATTCAGGAGTTGAGGATGCTGGCTGCAGTATAGATGGGGACTGGAAAAGGAGATGGGAGAAAAGATGAAGCTGGAATTGTAAGCAGAGTCTAATCTTAAAGGGTCTCGTATGGCATTCTAAAAGTTGGAATTTTATTTGGAATGCCATGGGGGCACCACTTCAGGAATTTAAGCATCCCGTTAGCACTGGGGGCATAAGGAGCGGGCAAAAGATGGGAGTAAAAAGAGTGTGCTTAGATACAATTAGGTGATAAATTCTGCAGTTTAGATAAAGCCCTTTGGGCTGCCAGGTGAGGAATGGGTTGGAGGAGGGTGTGACTGAGGGCAGTAGGGGGTGATTGGAGGAGCCTGCATGAGACACCATGGCAGTAATGGACAGAAGAGGACAGGTTTGAGCAACAATAAAGTGGAAGAGTTACTGGAACTTGGCGAGTGAGAAAGGAGTCTAGAAGACACAGGTTTCAGGCTGAGGATCCAGTGGTTTCTTTAAGGAGAAGGTGTGAGGAGGAAGATGATTTAAGACAGCTGCACTGGGGCAGTGCTGTTGAACAGAACTGAGCAGTTCTGTTGAAGATCTGTTGAAATTAGCATTGCCTGGAATGGTAAACATCTTGGTTTCCTGGTTCTGCCTTCTGGTAACTTCTCTAAAACTTCGGTTTTGATTGTCCTCTCACTCTACCCTATTGTTGTTTTCTTTCACCCTCACCTGGCCCTGCCAATGCTTCTTTCCTGATTGTCCTCAGCTCGCCTTCTCCAACCCACCCCTACTGAGATTCAGCAAACACCCACACTTATAACAGAGAGAACAAATACTGAACCAACATTTTTGTTAAATAGCTTGACCGCTTTGTGGGCAGGGATTTGTCAACACATCTGTTCTAAAGGATTTTCTTTTAATAGATTTGTGTGTGTGTGTGGAAACCAGATCAGCAAAGCACTGTTACTATGGCCTCTACCCTTGGAGACCTGGAAATGGCTGTACTAAGCAGAGCTGATTAAATGGTATTTTACCTGTTTGGATTGAAACTCACAATCTGTTCCTGAAAATTGTTGCTCTTATTTGGCCAAGGGTAATTGAGGATAGGAATATACCATTTGTTACATTCTAGGACTGAGATTTGTGATCTTTGTCTGTAGACATTAGACTCCCTCCTCAATCGGACAAATACAACCCGTGAATGTTGAAGGGGATCCATTCAGAACAGAAGGAACCATGGAACAGGGAGCACCAAAGCTGACTATCAGTGAAACGAGGGACACCATCAGATACAGAGCTAGGACACAGGTCGGGCAGATGACACTTGTATCCACCATCGACGAACATGGAGAAACATGGTGTTTCTCAGACATACCCTTCTGTGATGCTGTGTAAGGGTTTTGCTTACAAATCCAAGAAAATCTGAAAGTTGGATCACCTGGATGTGTGAGTTCTGAAGTTGCTTGACCCAAGTGCTATCCCGCCTTAGGAAAGCAGAGGGATGAAGGGAGTCTGACAGCTCTAACACACTTTCACAGTGGAAAAGAGGCAAGGTCTGCCTGGTCTTCACCCAGAACATGGACAGACACCCTGTATCTACTACAGAGGTACTATAGTAGATAAACTGTATCTGTCCAGGCAGCCTGACACAGGCAATTTAAGGGGAGAGACTCTAGCAGACAGAGCCAGCTTGTCTGTGCCTCCATCTCTTGCTTCCCAGCAGGGTGACTTTGAGTAAATTACTTAAACTATCCAAGCCTCACCTTTCTCTCTGTAGACAAAGAATAACATTACACACCGCACAGGGCTGGGACAAAGAGGAACTGAGCTACTGTGCTTAGCATGTTGCTTGGTATGTAATGAAAGTTCAATAAATGTTAGCTGGTGTGATTAGTGGCTATCTGATGGGAAGATGCAGTTGGAACTAGAGAATTTCAACAAAGGGCTCTGTAATATAAAAATGTTTTCAGGACTTCCCTGGTGGCACAGTGGATAAGACTCTGCACTCCCAGTGCTGGGGGCCCGGGTTCAATCCCTGGTCAGGGAAATAGATCCCACATGCATCCCACAACTAAGAGTTTGCATGCTACACTAAGGAGCCTGCAAGCCACGACTAAGGAGCCCTGGAGCCTCAGCTAAGGACCCCGCCTGCCACAACTAAGACCAAGTACAAATAAATAAATATTTTTTAAAAAACCTATAATGGAAAAGAATTCAAAAAAGAATAGATACATATGTATAAAAAAAGATGTTTTCATGTTATGGCATTAAGAAATTGGTCTTTGGGGATTTGGTTACAATGAATTTGCTACAAGGAATAATCCTATACTACAAAAGCATTCTTGGGGTTTGTAAAAGTCTTCTTGTTTTCCCTCTGCTCACTGTCACCATAACCAACAGTAGTCTTTAAACTGCTCTCACTTAAAATCACTTTTAGTCTCTAGTTCTGATCACTCTTCACCCAAAAGCAATTACCAACTTGCATAGGGAGTTTCCACATGACATGTGAAATGTCTGCCATAGAAGCCAGAATCCTGACTTTGGTGTGTCCATCTCTGGCTTCTCTTCTTTTCCTTCTTTCTTAACCTGCATTGCCAGGGAGATTAAGAATCTTCTGGAAGAGAACAGAGCAGTGGTCCTCAATTCTGACTGCATCATGATCAGTTAATAAAGGTTAGACACCCAGGTGCCTGATGTTGAACCTACAGAGGGTACCCTACGTAATTTACCACAGAGCACGCCGTGGTGTCCTTGTCAGATCAGAAGAAGTCAAGGACCACCCACAGCTGTATTAAGCAACCGAGAGACCTGTAAACATGCCCCTGTAGTTATGAGGTTCTGCGTGTGCCTCTTGGGGCCAGGGCTCCCGTATAAGAATTGGTCCTGTTTGGACATCATTCTCTCGTACAGGTACTTTCTGACTTCATACGTGACCTCTGTCAGTTGCATTTCTTTGACTCAAAACTTTTCCTGTTGCTCTTGTACAAATGTATTAAATGGGAGAAATGTAGGATATGTGTTTTCCCTACAATGTGAATACACTCTTTAAAACAGCCTTACAACAAAACTTGCTTCCATATTTAAAATAAATCTGTGAGGAGTTATCTGGATAAAGAGAAGATGATCTCTTGTCTGCATGTCTCCTGGTAGATTTCTCCTTATTGATCAGAAGTTCTTTTCTCTGGAGCAGACTACTGTTTCAAGCTATCAAATGCACCCCCTCCTCCAACCCTAAACTTGGTTGTAATAGCTCAGGTTACAGACTGTTCCCTTAGGAGGAAAGCATGCCTCACTGGGGCTCTGCCTTTTAACAGTTTTTTTTTTTTTTAACATCTTTATTGGAGTATAATTGCTTTATAATGTTGTGTTAGTTTCTGCTGTATAACAAAGTGAATCAGCTATATGTATACATATATCCCCATATCTCCTCCCTCTTGCGTCTCCCTCCCACCCTCCCTATCCCACCCCTCTAGGTGGTCACAAAGCACCAAGCTGATCTCCCTGTGCTATGCAGCTGCTTCCCACTAGCTATCTATTTTACATTTGGTAGTGTATATATGTCCATGCCACTCTCTCACTTCTTCCCAGCTTACCCTTCCCTCTCCCTGTGTCCTTAAGTCCATTCTGTACATCTCCGTCTTTATTCCTGCCCTGTCCCTAGGTTCTTCAGAACCACTTTTTTTGTTTTTAGATTCCGTATATATGTGTTAGCATACGGTATTTGTTTTTCTCTTACTTCACTCTGTATGACAGACTCTAGGTCCATCCACCTCACTACAAATAACTCAATTTCGTTTATTTTTATGGCTGAGTAATAATCCCTTGTATATATGTGCTATATCTTCTTTATCGTGCCTTTTAACAGTTTAATGCTAGCATCTATCAAAGCTAGAGCTGTTTCCTTATTATGACGTTTACTCACAGGTAAATTTTAAGGTGAAAATGTTTTTGTCAGTACTAATTTGAAGGTTGTCATTTTTTCCCATAAATTTTGTTGCATTTCCTTCTTTGCCCCAGATTAAAATAGACTTGTGAGCTTTTCTCAAAAAGTGTTCCTTCATTCCAGGGTGTTTATAAGTGTTACTGGAAAAGGAAAATGTTTCCTGGTGAAAAAAGATTGCGGAAATGCTAGAAAAACAAGTTGGTTTCTTCTCTACAGGACTTATCAGAGCATTTAACAAGGTCATATTCATTGTGTGAGCAATATTTTCCTCAAATTATTTTCCCATGAAACTCTTTTTATCAGAGAGCATCTCTGAAGACTAGGTTTTGGGGAAACTGCTTTGGTAAATGGTGTCCTAAATTTCTTAAACAAGAACTGTAGAACAGGAGAGAAAAGATACATATCTTGAAACAAAAATTGGTACACATGGTCTGACATGTTCTCTGACAATAGGACAATTTGAAATTTGATCTTCCTCAAATAATCCAGAACTTTTGATCAATGCCAAGAGGTGATGGGAGATGGCATAGCCCTGGCCAACTTTGCCATGCAGCCATCTGAAGAAAAAGGTCTTTGATATTATTCGCAGCAGTTGGCAGCATCATTGAAAAAGTGGGTGCAAAATACTAAAAACAGGGTGATACAGACTAATCCTACAATCCTAACACTGCTGCCTAGGGAGTTAAGAGATTTGGAGCAAAAACCATGAGACGGTTCCAAAATAGGCAT
Organism: Delphinapterus leucas; assembly: GCF_059928025.1. Classification (NCBI taxonomy): domain Eukaryota; kingdom Metazoa; phylum Chordata; class Mammalia; order Artiodactyla; family Monodontidae; genus Delphinapterus; species Delphinapterus leucas. The sequence continues at coordinate 82,502,584 of NC_143136.1, forward strand.
GGCGTTAAATTGCACCAGAGATAAGTAGGCAAGATATAAAGTGTGGGACAGCTGTTGTGGCTGATACTGCTCAGTAGACAGGCAGAACTATTAGATCCTCTCCTTGGTTAGCACCAGGGTAGCAACCATTAAGAAGGAATCACATTCACGTTGTTCCTGTTCAAAGCAACTAATCATTCACTCAACAAATATTTATTGGGTGCCTACAAAGTAGTAGACTCTGTCCTGGTCACTTGGGCTAGAGCAATGACAAAATAAAGTCCCTGATCTAGTATGTCTGCTATGTAGTTTAATCTTTACACTGTCCCCATTTAATAGAAGAGAAAACTATAAGAGATTGAGACTGTAGATTTTCAACTCTGGAAGGTATCTCAGAAAACATTTTTATTCAAACTCTTCATTTTACTCATGAAGAGATAAGTTTAAAGGGTTACTCTTTTTCATTGAAAATAGTGACAGTGAGGATGAAAAACCAGGTCTTCTGCTTTCCAATTTTGGCCTCTCCCTGGTGCTGTATGCTGCTTAGAAAACTGATACAGATTTGTACGAGGTAGGTAGGTAGTAAAGGCGTGATTCTCAGAGAGTGGCCACAGTCTCTGCCCTAACACAGTAGGAATTTGACACTGTCAGCTCAAGCTGCTAACTGAAAATCCAAAAGAAGCAGTGGCTTGAGGACCATGCCAAATAGTATTTCTTAGGGTAAAGGGGGGAAGGGACGCCCCATTAACTGAGAAAGATGAAGCAAATGGTCCCAGAACTCCTGCTTGCATTTTGCTGGATTATGAAAGCACAGTGAATGTGCTCCAGTTTAAATTTGGCCAGACGCTGGGGGATAAAGTTTCATGACACAAGGGATTGGTATTGCAATCCTTGTAAGATCCCCATGAGAAGATGGAACTCTTACATGTCATTACATGTAGGGAGGAGATTTAAGAACCATATTCCTGTTATAAACAGTATTAGAAATAGTATTTTATTTCCCCTTGATTGCAACACTAAATCCAGGAATGTCAAGGGAGAGAATGTACTTCATTGAATGCAGAAAACTTGATTAAAAAAGCCTTAATTGGTGAAAATGTATCAAAGCATATGAAGCAAATAGCACAAATTTCATATTTCAATGTTCTTTTTTGATTTGAGTTACCTGAGTAGATATTAGATTGGCTGATTGAATGGATGAACGAAAGGGGGATTTGATGAATATCAATCAACAGACATGTATTAAGCATCTACTATGTGCAGTACACCATTAGATAGTAAGAAATATAAAGATGAACAAATCCTGATCCCTAAGAGATGACAAATGCTGTAATACAAGGATGAACATATTCATGTTCACTAAAGAAGTACGGCATGTCTGGGAGAGCAAAATTATTTCTCACGATGGGAAATATAATAAAAAAACAGTGAGCAAACATTTGTTGCCTATGAGAATGCTGGGTCTTAAGAACTCAGACATATGCCACTGAAATTATGGAAGCACATGATTTACCTTTTGGAAATTTAATTTGGTATGGATGGTATGATTCAAAATACCATTTGCAGTATGACCTATAATAATAGTTGTTATTTTTTGAGATGATGTTATATAGGCCCAGAACCTTCTGAAGTTGGTTCTGACAATTATAAAGGAACAGTTAGCTCCTTTGCAGACAGCAAGCTCACCATCCTTGCATACTTGTATCTAAAATAGTCCTAAAATTCTCTTTATTGCCACTACACTGTTTCCCAAAATGAAGCATGAGATCATGGTAGTATTTAGTTATTGGTTCAGTTTCCTGTCTTCTTAGATCTTTTTAAAGCTCCTACATCCTTACAGAATGACCTCCTAGATTAATGTCTGATCACATGATCAGCTATTTACAAAGTGCTGGTGTTCTAATTTGATTCCTTTAGATAACATAAGAGGACATTTAGTTGTATGGTCTGTGGTAAGTATAATTTATTTCATACTCTCAGAGTCTTCTGAGACTGTGCAATGGCAGAAAGCAGACAAACTAAACAGTAATATTTTATAAGAAATTAAGTCAACTCTTCTGTAAAGGAATTTCTTTCAACTATTTTTCCGTATTGATTTTACAGTTCTAAATAAAATTCAGCCAGTGAATTTGGCCAAGCCATGTTTTGTTAACTTTATTATAAAAATATATTGTGTCTATGTATTACAAATATCACATTTTATTTGCATAGGAATACATGCATTTAAAAATAAAAAATGTTTGCTTTGTACTTACAATATTTGTAGTATTAGTTACTAAAATTCTCATCTTAGAACCCATGGCTGAAAGCTCATTTAAGGCAAACCTGTTAAAAATGAGTCCCTAACTTTATTGCAAACCTATTATGCATACATAATGCATTCCACACTCTTGCAAGATGCAAGTCACTACTCCCCAGTAACATTCTTACATAGAACATTACATTTTTTTCTTTGCAGGAATGAAAAATCCCCCTGAGTTTGCATTATCTTGTTTTGTGAAAGTTTGGTGACTTTTACCTTTGACCTTAGACATCTGGTTGTGATTTTACTGAAAAGATGTAGCACATTATTCTTATGCAAGTCTCCATGAGTGGCTATTTTTGTTCTCAGTTCTCAACAGGAACAAGTAAATACTGCAGGACGAGTTATTTTTAAAGGTTTTTAAATAGTGTTTGTTATTTCAAGGCATTAACGAGTAAAACTTCTTAGAAAATACTGGTCAGTTGTGTTTATTGCCTTATGTCAACACGCTTGTCATTTTGAGAAAGTGTCATAATCCTAGAAGAAAATGGTTTGTACTCCTTGAGTCAGATTTTAATCTGAGAAGTGTTCTGTGTATCATTGTGTATCTCTCAAAGGATCTGTGGCTGCACACCTGTAAGCATCTTGCTTCTTATAGCAGAGCGCACGCATGTTGGGAAGGCTTAGATTCGTTTCTTCGCAGTGCAAATTGGGTACTAATATGGAAAAATGGAAGGGTCCTTATCCACTTGTATTTTTTCCCCTTTTTTCCTTGCCATCATCTTTACATTGTTGAAATCCTTAGGGTAAGCCAGTTATACTGAAGGGTATAGACCAAACACAGAGACCTGGAATCCAGGCTTGGATTTGCCCACAAGCAGCTATTGGACTTTGAACTAGAAATTCCTGAGCCTCAGGGTCTGAAATGAAATATTTGTTAACAGGGGGCTCATGGCTTACATCTAAAGTGCACAGGTGTTTTGTTTGGGCTACATATTGTTTTAAAAGTCAGGAAATTTTACCTAAGGTTTCTAGTATCTCTTAAGAAATGGAAAGATGTGGCAACATGGAGCCTGCATTCTCAAATAGCAACAACTTCTTGGGCCCTGTAGCTTCCTTGGTTTGCCATCCTTGCACTTGATTGGGTTTTGTTCCCTTGATCTTCTAAAATGGTATGACTCTTTAGGCTTTGTTTCAAGGAACATGGTGGGAAAAGTTTAGTTCCTCTTAAAATTCATTAGACATGTTACTTTTTGTTGCCTTACAATGTCTTAGTTTTCCTGTGATTCCATTCTGACCCCACACACTTACAAAGGATACAGCACTGCACCTATGTATGGCCTGTCCTTCTCTGTCCCCTCTTTATGGGCAACAGTAGGGGAATAACCTCGGCTTTATTTTTCATACCTTCATTTAAATTTTCTCCTTCCATGATTTTACTTCCAGATAGATAACGTAAAATAACTTACTGTCATTTCTGTGAAAATTAGAGAAACAATAACTTTCTACTCATGAAATCCAGAAAGTATGTGGAACTGAGAATAGAATAGTAAATCTCACTTTCTGAAGCTGTGCTTGTTCACATTTTTCGGTTACCACACTGTATCTAATCAGATTTTTGCAAAGCAATGCTATGCATGCAACAATTCTCCTATAACTCTCTTTGGAGACACAGCCCAGCTGCTGTGGTGAGGGTTAGCTGCTTCTTATGGCTTGGGATGATCTTTCATTAAAAATCACAGATGGTAGTATATCCTTCTCACCATAAGAAATGATATAAGCTTTGGTCAGGTGAAGGAAGAATGTATGACCATGAAGAACTTCTTCAAGTAAAATATCCCTGAACCATGTCCAATTGTCATGTATCTTCAGTTGAATCTTCATCCCTGTTTCTTGGTGAGAATCAATATAGTCAATAAAAATCCAGGGTAGTAAAATAAACTTGGATCTATGTGGAGGGGGCAGGGGGAGAATGATCAGTAAAAGGAGTTTATTTCTGGTTGATTTATTAAGAATTGAATTTGTGTAGAAAAAATATAAGTAGTAACTTTATAGAGATGGTTTAGAGAAAGTCAATACCCATTTGCTAAAATAAAGTATTGGTTTCTTATTAGGTTCTTACAACATGGCTACTCTTCAACAGCTGTAGAGCATAGCAAATGTTGCATTCTAGTCAAACGTGTTCATTGAAGAGCTTGGTTACTGACAGCTAAGGACCATCTAAAGATAAAGAACATTTTGTGAGATGATTCTCTTTCACCTGCTGATTAAACTGTGAAAAATCTGTGAGCCCAAATGCAAATTTCCCTGTTCCTGTTCTACTGGACAAGCTCCCAGGACTAGACTAGGGCTAATGAAAATTAGAGAATTTCCACCAGTTGATTCAGGGAAATAGCTAGCTTGAAACACAAACCTCTTGGCAATGAGGTCCTGCAGAAAAATACAGAAATAGGAGCTTTGATTCTGTTAAGGAACATAGAGGGCAATAGGGTTCCTTACTATAGAATTATTTCTCTATGTAGGGAGCAGATTGACCAGATTCTCAATTTGTGACTTTATTCTCTCTCTTTTCCTCCTCATCTCTTGCCTGGTTTCTCTTTGCTCATTGTTGACTACCTGTTGAAAGTGAAACAGAACACCTTAGGGTAGACTCTCTTTTGCAGTATGTGCTTTTGCAGTATGCATTTTCCTAAGTCCCTCATTGGGAAATTCATTCCAAAAGAATGTCGAAAGCATAAGGGGATACATTTTGTGAGACACACAGGCAACCAATAACTTGGGTAGAAAAGACTGGTGAATTGATCTCTGCTTCATATCTGACTAAACCTTTAAAAAAATTCCATGGATAGTGGGTGGAATATTTAAAATATCTTGTTACAAAAACCCAGACACGATTCCACAAAAGACAAAAATGTCTGGAGGCATTTTTTTGTGGATGGTAATCTCAAGCCCTTTCATATCCAGTCATGATTGGGCTCCAGAAGTTCCTTAATAATCTAAGGAATGTGGTAAATTCTTGTAACAGGTTGTTCTCTGATGTCTTTGGAGCCCTCGTGATCTGCTATAGGATCATCATCTGCCAAACTGTTCAGGAAGGGTAACAGTCAGTCCTGGGCAAACATTTAAGAAATGAATTAGCAATTAACAAAATAGGGGTGGGGCTAGAGACTATTTTATAAGCTTCCTTTATATTTAAGCTTGAAAGGGGACTTGGGCCAGATAGGCTAACACCTTCATTTTACAGATGAGAAAACTGAAGACCAAAGAATGTAAATGCCACAATTTAGGTTACATAACAGCTGTAGAACCAGAATGAGTTCTTGATTCCCAGCCCAAGGTTTTGTTATTAGGGCCTGCTGCCTTAGAGTTTCCCACCAGATCAAGCTGCTGGCTTGGGCAGAATTCTAATAATTGATATTTCATTTTTGATATAAGTTTGTTTTCTGAAGCCTGAATCACATTATGTCCTTTCAGCGTTGTAAAAAGGACCTTAATTTGAATGTCCTTGTAGCATACTGCACCAGCTAAGTGTACCAGCTTAGCCAGTACAGTACCATCACCAAGCTCCAAGAATACTGTGTAACTTTTCCTACTGATGCTAGCCCCTATCTGTCATGTTCAACTTTAATTTTTAAAGGCTGCCCAGTTTCTCCTGTATCTGACTAATCTTACAGAAAATGCTACTGTTAGTATACGGTTATTTTCAAGGAATCTCCCCCCTCTAAACCTGCTTCAATTTAATGCACCGAAGTAAATACAATTGAGTTATTTTTTCTATGGAAAATATCAGCATAAATAACAAGGGCATAAATAACAAACTAGTTGACTATTAAGTTGAGATATCTAAGTTTACATAAAAATTGCTATTGTGCTAAATCATGGAGCCAAAGCCAAGTATGCATATGAGACCTATCTTTTGGGTTTCTTAAGCTGTCTGTTTTTGAATGCTAGCCATCTTGAAATCATCATTTTGGGTATCCAGCTTGTCCCTTTTTTGTTTTTGTTTTTTTGTAAAAAATTATGAAGTCACACTGCTCAGTGAGAATGAAATTCTTCCTTCAGAAAGAAAAGGGAAAAATCTGAACATGGAGAAGGCCCATCTTAGAATATCTGTGACTCAAAGACTATCTTTAAGTATTATTTCTGGATTTGAGTAATCTCCATGGGTTTTAGGTGTCATAAAATTAATGGCCTGTGAAAAGGAAAAAATGGTGGTGGAAGATAAAGAAAAAGGGAGAGTAAGAAATAAAGCAAAGTAGAGAGTAAAAGGAGAGAATGGGAGTGTGGTGGAGTACTTCCAGAAATGGTTCCAAGTATATTTGTGCTGTGGTCTCTTACTCTTAGGTTGTTGTTATTGTTGTTTTTAAAAAGACAGCTTTATTGAGTTATAATTGACCTATCTTAAAATTCACTTATTGCAAGTATACAATTCAATAATTTTAAATACTTTGAGTTTATCATTCCACTGTCACTTGGCCTCCATTGTTTCTGATGAGAAGTTAGTCATTAATTGCATTGTTGTTGTTTTTTTTCCCTCTCTGTTCTTCAGCTTGGATAATTTCTGTGGATTTATTTTCAAATATCTCCCATATTTTTCTGCCATATTACACTTTCTGTTGGAATCCTCTAGTCAATTTTTCATTTCAGTAATTGTATTTTTCAATTCTAGAATTTCCATTTAGTTCTTTTTGTTATATAATTTGTATCTCTTATTGAGATACTCTTTTTGCTGAATCATTCTCATCATATTTTCCTTTAATTCTTTAAACAGTTTCCTTTAATCCTTTGCAAAATTCCCTGGTGGTCCAGTGGTTAGGACTCTGCAGTTTCATTGCTGAGGGAGAGGGTTCAATCCCTGGTCAGGGAGCTAAGATCCTTCAAGACATGAGGTGTGGCCAAAAAAAAAAGAAACCAAAAACCTTTATTCCTTTAAACATATTTATAATAACCATTTTTAGGTCTTTGTCCGCTAAATCCAACATCTGGATTATCTCAGAGACACTTTCTATTGACTGCTTTTTCCTCTGGGTTTGGGTCATAATGTCTTGTTTCTTTGCATACTCATAATTTTTGTTGTTGAATATTGCTCATTTTTGATAATCTCTTGTAGAACTCTGGATTCTGAATTTTTTCCCTTAAAGATTTGTTATCGTTTGTTTGTTTAATAACTTGTCTGGAATAAATCTGTGAAATCTGTCTCCCCTGCAATGCATGGCCCCTGATGCCTTTACTCTTTTTCCTCTTTTCTTTTTCTTGTTTTTATTTTTAAGCCTGACTTCCTAGGGATCATCTATATGCCTATGTAGCTTAATGTTCAGCCAATGATTGATCAGAGGCTGCCCTCAAATACCTTGAGTCAGTATGGTTTCTATTCACTGCTAATGGATTTGTGTGTAGGCCAGAAACTGTATTCAAACTTCAGGTAATTTTCAAGTCTGCATCAGCTTTTACTTTCTGCTGGGCTCTCTTGCTTTTCCTCTTCATATGCCCAGACTCAGCTCTGTCAACCAGGAACATGTAGGTGGCTGTGCATGTGCACAGCCTCTGGTCAACCCGGGATATCTGAAGTTTATCACACCCTCAGTGGATGTCCCATTTCCCACAACTCTCTGTTAAAACTCTGGCTAGTCCAGCAGTCCATTGCTTGCCTCAAACAGGCCAGCAATATCAGGCTAATGGAGCCCTAACCCTTCCTTGCCACCAGATCTCCTTTTAAACTGACAATGCTCCAAATGGAGTGAGCTCTTTCCAGTAGCAGCAGCAGCAGCAGCAGCAGTGCTTATTATTTTCATAGCCTGTCCCACTCTGGTTGAACTACTGAAGGAGGGATGGTTGTAGCCCCAGGCAAAATGCTACAGACTTGTGCTGTCCGTACCAAAGTTTAGTCATTTTCATGAATAAATGCTTCTCAGTTTGTTATATGTCTTTGGTTAAGTTCCAGAATGCTTAGATGAATGTTTTAGACTGTTTAGTCCAGCTTTAGAGTTGCTTTTGGGAGACAGAATTTTTTGATTTCCTTATTCTGTCATAGTGGAAGTTGGAAGTCTCCTACACTTAGTTTTAATGACCAGATCTTCACTGAGGTGTCCATATCCTTTGCATGTGGATATAAAATGTCAGTCCCTGTTCCAAAGGTCATGCACTGTATTTGACATTATGTCCAAAAACAAGAAATACTCCATCCATCATCCATCCTTCAAGAAGCAAACAGGTTTAAAGCTCTACCCATATCTCTTTCTCTATTTTCTTGTGAATGAATTTTCAGTGTTCTCGTTTCTGAGTGCTGATAACTAAGGTGCAGAGAATTATTTTCCCTCTTGGCAACAATAGTTGTCATTTAGTTTTCAGGTTGGGAGATTGACAACGGAAGGGCATTAATTTACTGCCTTTTTAGTAATAAATATTTAAAAAGTAGTAAGAATGTCTACTATTTAGTGAGTGATTACTATGGTGCCAGGTACTTTGTTAAGCACTTCACAACTTTATGTGTTATTATCTCCATTACGAGGCTTAGAAAAAGTAACTTGCCCAAGGTCACTCAACCAGCAAATTGTGGAGAAAGGATTCAAATCCAGGTCAGTTGGATGCTCAATTCCATGTTGTTAATGACCATGCTATACTCCTTTGGGATACCACTACTCCCAGACATCAAGCAGGCAAACTTGGTCCATCCTTGTTTTGAGACACTGGTCTCGAATAAGATACCATTGCCAATGATCTGCCATGGAGATTCTTGTCTGTCTTAATTGAAATCTTCCTTCTCTAGCCTTTCTTTACTGGCTTATTAAGTTTAGTTGTACTCTGGATAATGAAGGAGGAGATTTAGGGAATGATGCTTAAAACTAATTTATTTTTCTAAATCTTTAATTTTCTCAACCTCTTATCACAGGTTGGGTCCCCTGGGAAGCAGCATCTAAAATGGAGGTTAGCATATCAGAGATGTATTAGGGAGTGCTCTTGGCATCAATGTCTCTGAAGGAAATGGAAGGAGGCAGAATTGGGCAGAGGAAAGAAACTGAGCTACGATGAAATTTCAAGAGTCCTCAGACAGACCTACAGGGGGTTCAGATAGGATAACCCGTTCAGAGTTGTAGGGTAGAGGCTGGGCCTTTTCTACCCACAAAGATCTGTCACTGGATATAGTCACCCTGAAGAGGGCTGACTATTGACAGCTATCAGCCAGCAGCACCTGCCCCCAGCTGGGGAAAATAAGTCCTCTGTTCCTTAAGTTGTGCACCCAGCACAACTGTTTATATTCACATTATTTTTTTTCTGGAATTCCTTTTTTCCCTTTAACTTGGCAAAATTGTTTATTAGGAGAAAGTATTTTTTTTTAATTGAAATGTAATTGACATATAACATTATATTAGTTTTAGATGTACAGTACAATGATATATGTATGTATTATAATTCTTTATTTCATTTATTTAAGCAATATATAATTTTTCAGTGTGTTTTTTTTTTTTTTTTTTTGGCTAGGCACTGTGTGAGAGGTTGGGGATATGACAATGAAAAATATGTACCAAGTTCCTGTTCTTGTAATGTTTATAGCCTGGGGGAGGCTATTTGTATTTAATCTCCTTCTTTGAAGTCTCTTGTTTAATCAGAAATTGGTTCTAGGTCAGTAACTCAATGTAGCCTAATTTAAGCCAATTTAAATCTCTCATTCAAGTCTTATGCACTTGGCTATTGTTTTCCAAATCCTTTTAAATTAATGGATAGCTTTCCTGGGTAGAATTATACTAGACTATGGTAAGAAATTTTTAACATTTTTAAATTTACAATTACCAGCTTAATGGACTGTTAGCTGAGGGAATGACACCTCTGTATAAAAAAGTAGCATTAAAAATTAATTATAATTTTTGGCAGAAAGTGGAGATAGCAGCAGTTGAATTTGTTGCTCAAGATTATCCTAGCTTCTTAGTGTTATCCTATTATCCTTAAAGGAGAAATAGTGTATTTTAATTGTAATTACTTTTGATAAATTTTTTTAGCCTAGGAGTAAATTATTAATTAGGGTGTACATTATAAATTACTTTTTTTATTAGGTGATTTCTGTCTGATAATAGTTTCTAGGTTTTTGCTTTTTTTAATTAAACTATATCTCTTGGATTTATTAACAGCTTTTGGCTCTGTTAAGAGGGAGGCTAATCTGATTTCCACCTTATGACTCCACATGCAACTAGAAAAATGATTCTGCCTAACTGAGATAAATAGTGAATTATGTGTGGCCAATATGAATGGCTCTGGCTGAGGAACCATTTCTAAATGAAAGTTTCATTTTCACATTTTTTTTAACCATGATATTTCACTATAGATTTTAAATTAATTTGCCTCACCATTATATACATGTCAGGAGGAATAGACCTAGGTCTTTAAAAAACTGGTCCAGGTATGAAAATAAATCAGGAGGAGGACAAGAAAACTCAAGATAGAATCAACTCCAAGTGATAAAACAAATAAATTAATGGATCACTGATAATTTTCTGTTTGTGCATAAATGGGGTACGTTGGCTAAAACTGAGTCCTAAGACTTTTTTTTTTCCTTTGAAATTTCATAGATATAAATGGAAAAAACCAAAACCAACCAATAAAAACTTTTAACAACAAAACTAGTATTAAAATAGCACCATTTAAAAGTCTAAATCAGTTCTTTAGTTTACCTTTTGAGCAATCAATCTATTGTTTTGAAAAAACCCTTTAAAAGAACACAGTCTTGGGGAATATATATCTCATATATTACATAACACCCCAGGAAGGTCTGGGACAGCACCTCATAACCAAACCCTTTAATATTTCTACACTAAGTAGACAAATAAAGACTGTATGTAGTTATAATCAGTTCAGGCCGGGTTTGCTACCTAATGAGTCAGCTCCAAACTTAGGAAAAAACATTGGTTTTTAGAGGTCTTTGGATTTCAGAATTCTGGGTAAGAGACTATGCATCTTTGCTAATTTTGTATATTTCTATCCCTAGAAACTTAAAGAGTCATTTATTCCCAGGAAAATATTCTGAGACTCCATATCTTGAATAATTGAACTAACCCTTGGAGGAAAGTTAAGCCTTTGGTGATGGTGCCTGTATTCTTTGTTTGGGGTGGTGGGTAAGGGTGGAGTCTGTAGCCTCAGAGGTAGCTCTTACCCTCACTTTGCTCCGGACGCGCAGGCCCAGCGGCCATGGCTCACGGGCCCGGCCGTTCCGCGGCATGTGGGATCCTACCGGACCGGGGCACGAACCCGTGTCCCCTGCATCGGCAGGCAGACTCCCAACCACTGCGCCACCAGGGAAGCCCTTACCCTCACTTTTTAAATGAAGCTGCAAGTTTATGTTTTACCCATGAACACATAGTTCCCTATTAGGTTTCCTACTCAGGGGAGAGCTCTCCTAAGAAGTAGATTGGCTTATCCAGCAGCAGTAGAGCTCCCCAGAAGCCTTGTAATCCCCTTCTCTTAATGTAATAGGACAGACAAGGCACACAGAGATATAGTGCCATGAAAGAGAAAGACCAAGATAAACAGAAAAAAACTAAAACTGAAACCAAGATTATTTAGGAAACAGAATAAAATTTTAAAAGAAAAATAAAGAGAGTCAAGAAAATATTCCATGATATAGGAACAATCAGAAAAGTAAGCACTCTTAAAGAATAAAAATATTATTACCTATATAAAAGAAATTTGGTACAAGAGCTGGAAAATGAAGTAGGGGAAATCTCCTGCAATATAAAACAATAAGAAGAAGAAATAAAAATACAAAATGCAATGAGGTAAGAGATCAAACCAGGAGGTCCAACATCTTCTGAAAAAAAGGACAGAAAATGAAAGGGAGGAAATACTCAAAGCAGTAAGAGAAAACAGTTTGCCAAAGTTGAAACACGTGGATTTTTAGCTTGAAAGAGCCCACTCAATGCAAAAATGTCCAAGTTGAGCACTGAGGAGCACAAAGAGGAAGACCAGGGCCTGGCATCTGTCCTTGGAGAGCACAGTGTAGGGGGCAGATAGACCTGCCACATTTGGTAGGTTGTTCTTTATCCTATTTGAAGAGTGAATTGTGATTTATTTTGTGAATAAAGAGTGTTCTCTGTATCATTTTGACCAAATGTTGTGTTGGTGGTAAGGGGCAGAGAGAGAGAGGAAGAGAGAGAGAGAGAGAGATTGAGCAGCAGGTCTTTTTCTACCAGAAAAGACAAAATGTTAGAATCAGATTATGCCAGCATTTATTAAGGCATTTAAAAAAAAAAAACCTTTGAGGGCCCTTATTAATGAGATAGTACAGGGGGGAAAAAGCAGGTTATTATATGGTATTATATATGCATGGTCTCAAGCACTTGTATAGGCACGTAAGCTTGCAAAGTAATCCAAAAGGATATATCCCATCCAGAGATGGTGGGATGATGGGTGATTTTCATTTTCTTCTTTATAATTCTGTACATTTTAGGAAGTAAGTATGTATCTTTTTATAATTAAAAATGATTAAATTGCTTCTTTTTTTAAGGGGAGACTTTTTGTATTTAAAATGCAGATACTCCTGGGAGGAGAACTGGTGAAAACCTGGGGAGAGTAGCTTATGAAGGTAGGAGCCGTTAGGAGGAGCCCTTCATCGGCACTAAGAAAGAAGGCCTGTGGAGGGGGAAAACTACCCAATGAGCAGGTTATAAAACCCTAAAGGTCAAGCTAAAGGTAAGTTTCATTTACCTCCTGCTTCCCTCAAGACTCATCTTACCAAATGTCCTAACTCAGATACATAATTTTCTTACATTGATGCCACATTGCCTGAGGGCTGACACTCTCCAAGATTCTCTACCAAGGGACAGAGGAGAACAGAACCAAAATCTAGAAAGACTCTGGTCAGGGCTCAGCTGTGAGAGTGAAGGGAAGGAGCCCAGCGCTTACAATGAGGGGATCGGGGCTGGGCTCACATAGGCCTTCTGTGAGTGCAGAGATCATTTGGGACTTATTTAAAAATAGATACACAATGCTTTACTGACTGTTCTAGCATCATTGAAGAAGGTTTCTGCTACCACTGTCCCTACTGTCATCATGAAGGTGCACTTATTCTCAATTGATCCATGTGGAGGGCTATTTTGGGCACTTTTAAAAAGCAGGTTAATAATGTAGAAATGATTTATTTTTTTTTCTTTTCTAAGAGCTTTCAGATTATGAGAGAGAACAATTTAAAAGCTTACTTTATGTAAACAGAAATTATAAAATGTAGCTCCTCACGATGATGCCCTGAATGGCCATGTGATGATGCAACTGGCTAAAAACACCCGTTAGTGGAGTTCAGGTCATTAATCCTGGCCTAAGAAGGGCAAGAGCCTTGACCTTCAGGATAGCCCAGACTTTAAGAATATTCAGTACTAAATACATCTGGATTAATTTGATAACCTATCTCAAATAGTAATGATGGAGAATTGTTATAGAATTTTTCTTCCAGGTTAAGATTAAAAACAAATAATTCAAACTCTAAAAATTACTTTACCCTGCCAAAATACTATTGTAGAATTTCATTTTTTTTTTTTTCAACACAGAGAGTAACAAAAGCAGGGGGAAGGTAGAAAAGGAACAGAAAAGTCGATTTAAGAGATAATGTATTGCATTTAAAGAACGTGAATGCCATTACTTTTCATCACTTAACTTTTCAAAGAACACTTTCAGCTTCCTTATTTGCATGTTTCATTGTTTTCCAGCCTTTACACTGTATGCTTAAAATGCAAATGGAATAATATAAGAATAATGAGAAGTAATATTGGAAATGTTCTGAGAAAATGTTGAAAAAAGGACTTGGTTTCCATCCGATTGAAAGGAGGTGAGACTTGGGAGAGCATTCAGACTAGATATAATTTTATCTTAAGCTCTAACTAGAAGCACCATTGCTATCCTTCTTTTTCCTTTGTACTGTGGAAAATTAGTTACTATTTCTCTATCTTGACTCCCTTATTCTTTATCCATTTCTCTTCTTCTTCACATCAGGTGTCTACCAATCAGTTAACCTCAGTTCAATTAACATTGATTGAGCTAGTCATTGTCACATTTGGAAAATAGGAAAAATAGTCCTTTATTAACAAAAGCAGGGTTTGGGAAAACACTTGTCAGTCTCCTGCTCCAACTCCTTGATGTCTGGCTCTTCCCTGAATGGGCTTCAAAATCAGACATCTTGGGTTCCAATCCCAGCTCTGCCATTTCCCAAACATATTACTTACCTCCTCTGAGCCTCTGTCTCCTCATCTATAAAATGGAATAATGACACCTTTCTTCTTGGTGGCTTTGATGATTGAGACAATACAAATAAGTGCTTATAGAAATACCTAGTGCTTATAGAAATTGAGACAATACAAATAAAGTGCTTATAGAAATACCTAGGCTGCTCTCTCTGTCCTTTGGCTTGTGATACAATAAAGGTGTAAGGTGACCATCCATCACAGTTTGCCCGATGCTGATGGGTTTCCTGGGACACGGTTCTTTCCGTTTTAAAATGGTGATGGTGTTGGACAAATCCAGATGAACTGGTTACCCTAGAGATAGAAGAACATGTATTCAGTTAGTCATAATCCCAAATCAAATGAATCAAATAAGCTAGAAGAACAAAGTCATATTGAGGCACAGGGCAAGGCATGGCAAGTTCCTTCAAAAAAAAGGAAAGAGCATTCCATTTAGAGGGAACTGAAGAAGCAAAGGCATGAGGTGAGAAATTGCATGGCCTGCTTGTGGAAGCCTTAGGCAGTTTGCATGAGGTCATATGAGAGGATGTAATGAGTTAAAGGTTCAAGAAAGTGTGGTGTGGCCAGACTAACCGAGGCCTTGCATGTTATGCTCAGGACTGTGGACCTGTTCAGAGGTAATGGGGAGATGGCCATCAAGGGGGATGGCCCTAGTTTAAACCTTAGTTTAATCCCGCTTTTCTAATGAAGAGCTCGTGTGGCCACTTCAAATAGATTAAAATGAACAATTTGTCTTTAGCTCTCCTTTTATTATTAAGTAATCATATAATTTTCCTTTTGTGTCAGAATATTTAAGATGACCCCCCTTATGTGATAGCAGATGAAAGGTGCAAAGTCATTTTTGCCACCTTCCAGATTCAAACTTGGGGGTATCTTGGACTCTCCTCTTTCCATTATCCTCCTTATCCAATCAGTGGCACAATATATTGGTTTTTGTCTTCACAGCCACATTTTCTTCCTCTCCATTCCCTGGCTGAGGCTCTAGTCACGTTTCTCTAGATTCAAGAAATAATTGTATATGGTCCATTCTTCCAGCCTCTCTCCAGATATAAATATTCATCCTGAATATCGTGTCCAATTAAACTTGTTAAACAGCATTTCTGTCATGTCATTTTCCTATTCAAGAACCTATTACAAATTCCTATTAACACCTGCATCTAGGCCACTCTTGTCAACCTGCGTTTACAATTTCTCCATCAATGGGCCCTTCCCTACGACCACTCTGGTTTCTCAGAAACCATTTGTACTATTCAGATCTACCTTCTTTTTGAAAAGTTTTGTTTTGCTTTTGTTTAAAAATTTTTAATTGTGGTAAAATACACAACATAAGATTTACCATCTTAAGCATTTTTAAGTGTACAATTCAGTAATGTTAAATATATTCACATTGTTGTGCAACCACACTTCTCCAGAAACTTTTCATCTCTTTTTGTCTTTAACGGTAGGCCTTACTCTTACAAATCCAGCCCCTCCATCTGTTTCAAGCCACTCGCCACACGTGGAATTGAGTAACTGAGTTTCTCTTCCTTCTCTCTTCCTGTTTAAATCCACAGCCAAACTCCAAGAAGAGAAATCCTATGTAAAGTATAAAGTCTATAAAAGAGTAGGTACTCAATAAATTGTTCAAGTGCTATTATTGTAGTATTCTGTATTGTTCTCCAGATACAGCTTATATGTGGAGAACACTTTGTCATTCCCAGTTCTCAGGCATGCCAGTCATCTCACCTGGTCCTCACCACAGCCCTGTAAGGCAGATGAAGTAGATGCTCTTATGTAGTTTTTAGATGAAAACCTGAGAATGACCAAGGTACTTGCCCAAGATGATGCAGTTAGTAAGCGACAGAGCTGGCAGTAGAATCCAAGTAGTCTGGCTCCTAACACAAAGCTCTTTTCACTATTTCCACCTGCCTTGTTTCTTTGAAGGATATCTTGTCTTTCCAATAAGAAGGAAAGCTCTCTGAGAGAAGGAACTGTTATGATTCTTTTCAGCTTTCCTGGCATGAAGCTGAGTCTTAGGCACAAAGATGCTGTTTCTCAGGTAGTTGTGAGCATATTTAAAACTCCCTGTACTGTTATCTATGGTTTCTTAGATATTTTATATCATTTTATATGTATCACATGTGCTTTCTTACAGAACTCTGTAGACGAGACTTTTAATTCTCACTGAACTCACCTGAGGAAGTGGGAAAACTTGCCCCCACACTTGGGAGAAGTCACGTGACAAGTTCCGGCCGACAGGTTGTGAGTTCCTAGTCTCTTCTCCTGCCACGGTTGTCATGGAGGAGGACATGTGTGGAGATGGTGGAGCCCTAGGATCTAAGTATCAGGGATTGCTATCCTGCTGCTTGGAGAACAGCTGCCCTGGAGAGTGGCCCAGGTCGGCCCTGGACTGTGTATGAGATAATCAACTTGTGTCACGCTAAAGCACAAAAATTTTAGTTTAGATTTTTTTTTTAACCGCAGCATAATTTAGCCTATCCTGACAATGCAAAATGCAAATGTTTAATGGCCAGTGTGTTAGCATCTCAAATTCTCAGAGTTGCCCTGGAAATATAATAAGGAATTGTTCTTAATTTGCAGTTGGAACAAACAAGGGCCCAGAGAGGTTTAAAGAATGACCTGAGCCACTCCTCAGATCAGTCTCTTAACCCAAGTTGGTGATCTTAAGGACTAGCATAAGAAATGTAAATCAGGTGCGGAAAAATGCAGACTAATACTCCAACCCTCTCTGCTTCTACAGTGACATCCTCCAGTTCCCTTTTTTATCTGGTTTCCTCCTTAACTGTCACTGAAGCCTTTGCCAGGGCAGGCTACACTGAAAGAGGTAGTATTTATCACTGTGTTGCCAGAGTAACCCCAGACTGCACAAAGATCCAGCTGAAGTACTGGAATGGGTACAAAAGATAGTTCTGCTGGTCACGTGTAGACTTCTCAATCACCCTTGCCCTGTGCAAGGAAGAGATGGGGATTAAACTTGCTGTCTTTCTAAAGAGGAGCATGTCTCAGCAAGAGAGGAGAGAGACTGCATAATCTCATAGCGCGTTTCAGTCCAATGACAGTAATTACAGCTTTTCTGTTTCTTCCATTGAAATCCTTTCCTAATCAAATCAATTTTTATTAATGACTCCAAATAAAGTCCAGTTACCAGAGTTTAGGGTCTTCTTTTCATCTTCTTCCCAATTTTGGCTGAAATTTAGACTTTTGTGTAACCGTAGCTCCATAAAGTTTTATATACATATATAATGCATATAAATGAAATATATATGTATAAAACTTTATGCACACACAGTACATATTATTGTTTTTAAAATTTTCTTTCTTTCTTCTTTTTTTTTTTTTTTTTGTTTTATTTTTTGAGTTGAGGCTGGTTTTTTGAGGAGCCAGGGCATGGTTATTGAAACATTGAGATTTGGATCTAACCTAGCTTTTCTGTATAAATTAGCATGGCCTACTGGGAAGTTGCTGATGTTTCTTTGTAGCATTATAAAGTTGAACAGATTATTTAATTCATATTTAACCTCACAATTTACAACTACTAGGAAAAAGCTTAGAGGGAGACTGAAAAGATGTTCCTTGGGGGAATTTTCATTGCTGAAATAAAAGATACCAATAGATTCACAAAAAGTTTCATAAAACAAATGGGAAAAAATGTTACAGTCAAGATACAGATAATTTGGGAAGCTGCAGCCATCTGGTTATGGTCAAAATAGCTGCTTCTGATGTCCTTAGATGGTACAAATTACTGGCAGACCTCAAAAACCAAAACAGGAATCCATTTTGAGATCAGATTCCTTTTGCCTTCAAGACATGTTTACAAAGAAATCAAGATTAGAGGAAACAGAAGATGAACTAAGTATGGAGAGGACATACACCAAAGAGTTACTTAATTTGGCCAGTGATTAACATAAGCTGAATTTGGGTAAGAAGGCAGGTGGATGTCCAGCCCCAGGTCATTCATTTGACTTTTTCATTTTACTGTAGCCATAAGCACCCTCAACTTCTCACCCCTGAGCTGGCTGGTGATCTCATAAGGGATGTATTATCAGTGGCAACCAAGAGGCTCCTTCAAGTCAAGGAGTGGACATCAACCACGGAAAAGACTGGTTGGAAGACACCAACTGGTGACTAGTGGACAGTTGTTCTTTAAGCACAAAGGACTCACTTCTTTGGAGGCTCCACAAATAACGTGGGGGTAGCAATTTGCAGATGTTGGGCAAGGAGGCTGAGAACTTCATTTGTAGAAAGTACTATTATGATTTGAGCACTAAAAGTTAATATACTCTGAATTTATAATTCACGGATCAATGAAATCATAACATACTGGTCACATTACTGAACTGCTTCAAGCAGCCTATGAAGTGGTGTCCCTGACTCATCCTCCCCTTCAGTCACTGCATAAGTAACTATTCAACACCCTCAGCTCCCTTTCCCAGCTCCATGTTGCCTGTTTGTCTGAGCACGGTACTTCCTTTCTCTTGTTTTTAAGCTTAGCTCTTCTTTCTTTCTTTCTTTTTTTGTTTTTTAACATCTTTATTGGAGTATAATTGCTTTACAATGTTGTGTTAGTTTCTGCTGTATTAGCTCTTCTTTCTTTCCCCTCACATTTTCTCTTCTATCTTCCTCCTAATCTCCCTCCCCAATTTCTAGGACTGGTCTCTGCCCTGAACCCTATTCTGATTTCCTGTTTCAGCAATCTGTGAAGACAGAAACTAGGGAATCAAATAATTTCCTCAGAATATTTGTTCTTCAATAATGAGGAGGGGAGGATGGGGAAGAGGGGGGGGTTGGTGTTCTTGTATGTGAATAAATAATTTGCATACTTCAAAAGATAATTTATACATGCTGTTTAGGCAGATTTTTAAAAATCATCTTAAAATATTTTTTGAAACCACTTTAAAAAAATATTTCAGAGTAATTGCATGGAATATTGAAGAAAACAGCATTTACCTTAGACTAGTTTTATGCACATTGTTTTCTAGTTGGTCTTCACATTGTTCAAAAAAACTAAAAATTCTTTTTATGCCTTCAGTTGAGATGGGAATTGATGCACAATTTGTTTAAAGAAAGTTAAATAATCTTACTCAGACAATTACTATATGAAATTGTGAGTTTCCTGGGGGCCACTTCAAAGAGATAGGTATTCATTCTCTAGATAGACTAAGATGGAGGCATCATTAGAAACTCTTGGCCTGTGAATTAGAAAAGGTACTTTGCATGTGTCAAGGCTCCCTGGACAGAGGAAAACCAACAGTATTTTCAAAATGAGTCTTAAGTGAAAAGTCTCAAGGGCAGATGTTCTGATTTACAGATGTTGATTTGCAGTCAAGCTACTCCACGTAGCTGTGTTAAGTAACAATAGGGACTTAGCTATAGGGGGTTAATGCCTCTACTGGGTCACACCTAGGAGGTCAGTCAAAACTGAAATGATTATAATAGATTTGGAGCTGATTTTTGCCTGAAAAATGTGTCTATTAATTAGGGCAGGCTAACTGTCATAAGAATAGACCCCAAAATATATTATGGCTAAAACACAATGAAATTTATTTCTTGCTCACATGATACTGGGCAAGTGAACAGGGCAGAAGGGTGGCCCTCTTTCATGAAGTCATTTAAGGGTCCAGGCATAAGGAAGCTGTGCCATCTTTAACATGTGGCTTCCAAGTGCACAGCTGGTAGGGAAAAGGGCAGAGAGGTGCAAGCATGGAAGGCTCTTATGGGCCTGGAGGTGGCACACATCACTTCTGCCCATACTCCACTGGCTAAATGGTCACCTCTAACTGCAGAGAAGAGTGGGAAGCACAGGCCCCCTGTGCTCCCAGGAAGTGGAAAACATGGATTCTAGTGAGCAGCTGGCAGTTTCTGCCACAGTGTCCATTTATCAATCAATGGCTATCGTGACCTGTGGGAAGAGATATATTTCATTCAAGGGATGAATTTTGTCAGAAAGATTTAAAAGGGAGCTCTCTTTTCCAAAGCATTCAGATAACTGTGACTTCATCCAAGGAGAAATACTTATTTTAATATGCAAGCTTACAAAACGTCAGCACTTCATGCTGCCCTAGCTTTCTGCTTTGCCCCTAAATCAAACAGGAATAGCATTCTGCCTTTATCCCCCAAGACAGTCATTTAATATCCTCAGGCTAATATTCAGGTTTTTTTAAAACAAAGTATTTAACAAAGCTTTACTTGAGTCAATATATTATCATTGCAAATATTTATTTGAGTATGTATTTGTGTGTATGTGTGTGTGTGTGTGTGTGTGTGTGTGTGTGTGTTTTCTATCACTAAGACAAGGGTCTATACCCAGGGAATGACAAAACTGTGAATCTAAGTCGGTTGTATTGAAGCGACACCCTTTTAAGATCCATGCTTTATTAAGATGAGCAAAATCTCCTTTGGACTTTTCTGGCATTTGAAAATGAATAAACACACCCTAATTAGGTAGGCAGTAGTAGTAAGAGGCCTTAAAATGATTTACTGACCTTGCTCGTTACCGGCCTTAAATTGTATTTAATCTAAGGGTGGGCCCTCGCTGTTGTACGACTTGCAGAACCAGTTATGTTTCATACAGAATGACTTTGTTCATCTAAAATCAGAGATGAAGTCTTTGTCTAGGCTAATTAGGTGGGTAAAAGGGCAAAGCAAACAAAACTGCTCTGGAGCCAACTTGATTATGTAGGTTTATGAAGAACAGTGAACACTTTTGATAACTGAAACATGCAGATAATCCCTAAATCTCTCTACCCACTGGTTTTAATTACTTCCTCCATGAGTTTCGTAACAGGTGCGTCAAATCAATTGCTTGCTCTTTCCTCTTTCCCTGGCCCGTAGCCCCTATTTACTCACTCTTCTGAAGGAGGATCTAACAAATGGGCGCCAGGAAGAAAGAGGTGAGAGGGTGATCCCTAAACTGTGCAGGAGGCCTCAAGCAACTGAAGGCTGACAGCAAACAATTTTTTCTTATCTTTGGGTTTTGGCACAAGCCAGGATAGAGAAATGGGATATGGGTTCTGAAGCCAGACAGACCTTGGTGCAAATCTCACTGCCCCCATTTATCAGTTATGTGATTTCAAGCAATATTTTAACTTCTCTGAGCCTTGGCTTCCGCATCTACAAAAGGAGATTGAAATTGTCCCTTTCTCATAGAGTTGTGGTAAGAATTAAATGAGATCATGTGTGTTATATTCCTGGTCTGGTGCATGGCATGCAGCAAGCACCTAATCAATGTTAGCTATAATTATTATCCATGAAAAATTTGGGTATCTCTTTCTTTCTTTCATGTTCCACACACTTCTCTTTTCCTGATAAGAACCAAAGGGGCAGATACTTTTGAAGTTCTGTAACTCAGTGCTGTTTCAGCAGTCAATGCAATAGCCCCTGTGCCCTCTGTGACCTTAGGGAGGAAACAGCCTACTGGTTCAGAGCAGCTCTTTCTTCTCAGCTCTATTTTGTTCTTGATATAGCTGTTCTATTCACACACCTTGCAATCTGTGAAGTTAAAATTAACCTATTTGCCAACCTGCGTCTCAGTGAGAAACTGAAAAATTACACCTTCACTACGCACTAGACAGTGTTTTCTAGTGCATCTTTGATGAAGAATATGTTAAAGGAAGAGATGGCTGAAAGGGAAAAGACTGAGTTCTATCTGTGCTTACTTTACTCCCTTGGAAGAGTCCTCTGCAAATGTCAAAAGCTGGATTGAGAGAACAGGATGTGACATGGAAGCCGCTCAGTTGCGTCTCCACACACATTTTTGAAATGGGGAATCAAAGTGTGCCAGTGTAACTGTCAGATTTGGGCATATGGAACAATCTAAGGAATCTGACTCTTTCCAGTAACAAGTTTAGCAACTTCCTTTTAAGAGAGAGAGGAAGAAAAACACTCACTGCACTCACAACCAATGGTTATCTTCAGTCAACAGTTCAAAAGAGTCCACTTTTCCATTTTGTATCTGAGCTGACATTTCCCTGACTTCAGGAAGGAGTAGTGCAGCTGACCTGGATGTTGCCACTCTTTGATTATAAGTGCTCTGGATTAACCTGGCTGTCTTCTAACTCCCTGTTATTTCAGAACCATGGTAGGTAGCCAAAGATGAATTGTTTGCCTTGACCTTGCCCTGGAAGACAGCTGGGTGTTATCATTTGTCTCCAGGACAGCCTGGACCACTGTGCCAGGCTGCACAAATGTATACTCTTCTTTTTTATTTCTTATCTCCTTCAGCGGGTCATTGTGAGATACTCCTCAGTCCTCTCAGGACTTATCTCCCCCTCCTTCCCCATATTTCCCCAGTAATTCTTAGAGACTCTGAAGTTCCAGGTTTTAGAGACCAGAAGCAGTGGGGATGGGGCCCAAACTGGGAGGTGTTCAAGGCCTGGGCCCAAGAATTCCAAAGCCATCAAAAAGCTGCTTGAGATCAGACCTTTAGAGATATGGTAGGAGGAGAGTAAGAGTTAGAAATAACTCCTTCCTGCCTGACACAGTGAACTCAAAATCAGAGTAGGTAGGTGTCTATATGCTGGATAGACTGAGGTATTAGGCATAACTCTCTGCCCTGAAACGTCCTATTTATATTTTAAATTTTACCTAAATTCATGCCTTTGGATCTGGAGATACTGTAGCTTTCAGAGGTCTCTGTCTGTATCCACATGAGAAATACAATTTTTAAAGTGCTATTACAAATTTTAATCCTCAAAATAACTTTGCGAGGTAAGTACTGTTATTATTCTCATTTTTCAAATGAAAAACCTGAGGCGCAGAGGTACTAGCCATTTGCCCAAGATCGCATAGCTAGGAAGTGGTGCAGCAAGAATTTGAACCCAGCCCGTCTAGCTCCAGAGCCCCAGCTCTTAACCCTATGCCCTTGTGCCCTACGCTAGTAGCATTAGTTCTTATTTTGCTAATTACTAATTACTATTGCAGAAACTCCAGCTTCCAGCAGAGCTCCCTCTGCCCCCACCATCAACCATTTCTGGAAATCCCAGAGACTGTCTGGTAGGTGTGGACCAGTGGATACTGGTATGACATGTAGTATCTACCAAGTCCTTTTCTCCTATTCGGGTGTCCCCATGATATTGTCTTGTTGCTGTCTCTATATTACACGTTTAACCCAAGAAGGCTATGTTCTTTATAGTTCCCAGGGACTTGAAACCACATGGTGTTCCATAGTGACGGAGAGAGGATTTTTTGCCAATGTGAGACACTGGGTCTTTAAGCAGCACTGTGCTGTGCCAGTTGTAGAGGACATCTGGCACCTGGGACTGTCTGCCAGGATCCCTTTGCTAAGAAGTGGCTCTTTCCCTTATCTTCACAGTTAACACAGGAATAAACACCTGAGTATCCTTTCATGTCTCCATTCCCAGGCTCTACATGCTGGGTCCACCCTGGGAACTGAACCAATTGCAGCAGCCCTCCCTCTGGCCCCAGTTGACTGGTCCCAGGGCTGATTTAAGCGGAGGTCATGAGTACTTTCCTTGGGTGGACTGGGGGCCAGAGAGATCTTGAGGGCAGCCTCTTTCTAGGGGTCAGTCTGTAAGATGTAAAACTCAGCAACTGTCAAAGGTTATGTACCCTCTCATTTGAAAAAAAATCATTCTGCAGGGGAAGAGGAAGAAGTGCACAGGCAGAGAGGCAGGAATGGGAAACAGAGTAAAAGCCCACTGTGCATCTAAGTACCTAATTCCAATAGTTTCAGAGGTTCAGTAGCATCCCTGCTCTTCCCATGTCTTATTGTTCTTTTCTTTCCTATCATGAGCCAGCAAAGTCCCAGATTTCCTCAAGATGATTTGTGCTTTTGTCACTTGTAACTAAAAGAAATCTAAAAGTCCAGCAGGTGACAGTTTCTGGTTTGAGTACCTTGATGTCTGTTTGTAACTCTCTTTCTCTCTCTCTCGGACTTTGACAAGGGGAGATGACAAATTGAGAATTTTCCAACAAAACACTTTCCTATTTTCTACGCTACTCCCCACCTTCCCCTCACCCATATCATAATTAGCTTCTTAAACCTAAGGCTGATGATTTGAAGCTTTCACTTATATATGCAGGTACACTTGGGAAAAGAAACACCTTAAACCAGTATCAGCTAAAAGCCATTATCTATAGAAGGAATAGATGACAGTCAGCTAGGAATAAGACTTCTGGGAAATGAAAACTGGTTGGAGGGCTGCAGAAATTTGATGTATCAGTCAGGGAAATGGAAGACAGAATTTGTCAAGGACAAGCCTTACCTTCTGGATATCCTTCTTACTCTAGCAGGGTAAATCTGAACATTTGTATGTTTGTTGTACTTCTTTTCCTATTGAGAATGTGATTAAATTAAGACAAAATATATATTCTGTGCTGCACTTGAATATAGCCCAGGGGATTGTTATTTTATTATAGATGCTTTAAGTTTGGGCCTTTTAAAACAATATTTATACGTTCCAAATAGGATGTAAATTGGTAATGTGCTCTTTCTGAACCAAAGCCTCTGGAACTTTAAAAGAATCAGATTACAATACTCAAATCTACCTTCCTCATCATGATTTAACATTCACTGAGCTGGGGAAATGGCTGGGGTTAGGAATCCTGTAAGTAAGTACTTTTGATTTTCCCCTAGGTTGCTAAATCAGCCTGCCAAAAACCAATCTTGGTTGCTTTCTCTCAGACAGGGATGGGGTAACAGAAGAAAACTTAGCTATCCTGATTTTTGTTTGCTTGGTGCCTCCTCCTGGGCTCCCTCATCATCTTGTGTTGTTTAAGGAATGTTTATTATTAGAAAGTTTATATACCTGTGCTTTCTGATCCACTTACTTCATCCAACCATGGAATCTTAGATCTGGAGGGGACTTCGGGGATTGAGTGGTCCAGATCTTTTGATCACACACTTTAGAAAATTGAGCTACCTTGATAAGGGTCATCCAGCTATTCAGAGGTTTTCTAAGTCCTAGGGCAGTGCTATTTCCAGGTAAGACATAGGAATTTTCCAAATTAGGCGTGTTGACCAAAGCCAAATCTATGTTCATTCTCCATTTGTTTCCCTTTGCCTACCTTTCAAAGCAAAGCTGACTCATTTTTGCTAATGTTTAATACCCCTGCAGGTTCAAAGGGCTTGACCTGGGCTAGCAGGACCTGGGGAGTGAGGGGGCACTGGGTAGGTGGGATTGGCTCACTGCCAAAAGCAGAGCCAAGGGAGCTCCAAAAGCCTGTCCAGATGAGGATCTGATGTTTGGTCCAATTTCATATGTAGCAACTGAATAGATATGGACATCAGTGACACAGCCATGGGATGCAGGATGCAAACCAGTGAGAATCAGGAGGTTGGAAAGGAAGTTCTGGGAGGCGGAGCTGAAGGAAATGCCTGAAGCCTCACAGTATCATTGGGACATTCCTTCCTGCCTCCCCCTGCCTGCACCCCTCCTTGAGGATGTGGGGGGATTGATCTGGACCCACAAGACCTTCGGTGATTAAATGAAACAGAAACCTCCTTTATCAGAAACACTGTGATTCTAGACGGTATTTCTGGTTGAATATTTGTCAGTCTTGTTTGTCCCCTGAGGGATGGCATGGTTATGTTTGAGAAGCCTTCTTAAGTCCATGGGTCTATTATGAGCCTAACAGATACCACTACAATCAAAGAGCTAGAAAGTGTGAAAAGCAATACTTTTACATATTTCAAGGAATGTATATTTTTGTGGCAAGTTCTTTATGTGCTTCCATGCAAATAATTTATGATTAAAATTCTCCCACCCTTCAGTCTGACAAATTGGTGTTGAAATTAAAACGACGAGTCGCTTGAGAACAGCACTGGAAGGGAATTGTAGAAATATGGATTTTTGTGCTGGCACAAAACTAATTTCTCCATTCCTTGCCTGAATAGGAAAGGGCATAGAATGAGGAAATCTGTAAGGAGACCTCTAGTTAGAAAATCATTTATTTTTCTTCTTCTTCTCCTCCATTACTGATTCTTCCTTTTCTTCCTCCTTCTTTTGACCTGAACTCAGATTTTAAAATTTCAGAAGCCATGAATCAATGCATATTTCTTAGAATAATGTAATACACAAATAAATGAAAGTGTTTTAAAGTTACATGACACATGATAAACGTGCATGATGAAGGCATAACATGTATACTGTTTTTGTATAAATGATCAGAATGAAGGTATGGTCATAACTTGAGGAAAGTGAGTGGGCTGATTCTGTGCACTTGCTAAGCTCTCTTTGCTGCTGGTAAAGCACCAAGCCTGTGCTTGCTCCGCCAGCTCATCTCATTTCATTACTGCATTTTCAGTTCCCCTTTTCCAAGCATACTTTTGAAATTTAGTGCTTTGCCTGTACTTTACAAAACTGTGGTCACAAGTGAGTAGATGTGGAGGGAACTTATGGGGAGGGAGTGAAGAGACATACCCAAAAGAGTGGTTTGCCACCGGGACCATCCTGGGAGTCAGGGTAGGTGGGTGATACAGAACCAGCGCTGATGATCCTGGTTGGGCCATTTCACTTCACCTCACAGATTTGTTCAGATAGAAGCTGGTTAAGATGATTATTGTGGGAGTCACTAAGGGACACACTTGCCCCTTCTCCTGATCTATTACCTCCCTGAGGCTCCAACTGCTTTCTTCACAGCAGAGAAACACTCTCCCCCCAGTTCTCTGTGTGGCCCCTCCCAACAACAGTGGGAGCACAGGGGCACCTCCGAGCACCTTCCAGATACAGCTCCAAACGGTGTAGGATGAGCCAAAGAGCTGGGGATACCTGCCTTTGTGGGTGCTTTTCTGTCTGTCTTTGACACACTGTTCCCCAAACCAATACTTCTTTGTTCCTTTTTTTTAGGGGGTCAGGGTTAGGGGATTCAGCTGCAACAGTGTCTTCACTCTAGGATTGGGTGTTCTGGCATCTTGCTTTCTGTGTTCTGTGGATGTTCACCCTGATGTGAATAGGTGTTATGAAGAGTGTCAGGCATATGAACATCCAGGATGGATTCTGTAGCTCACTGATGATAGGTTCTTTCCATCTTCTGCACAGTCATTCTCAGTATGTTGGTATTTGGCTCTTGTGCTGGTTACCTCAGGGCCATAAGGTAGCTGCCACAACTCTTGGGAACATGGCCATATTCAAAGGCATAAAGGAGGAGTGGGAGTAGTGGTAGGTGGGAGGAGAAGTGGCTTAAGCTAATTCTCTCTCTGTGTCTGTCTTTTTCTGTCTCTGTATAGACAGACTGCTAGATTAGACAAATAAGATTTATAAGTAGATATAGATATATGGATGTATTAAAAGACTGCAGAAAACTTTTGCTTATATCTCATTGGCCAGAACCATGTCCTATGGCACCCACAGTACAAGAGTCTGGGAAAGCTAGCATCTGGCAAAAATGAATGAGATTTCTAGGAATGGCTTTGTTAATGATGATTCAGACAATGGGGGCTGAACACATCACTGTTCTGCCCCAGAATGATTGTTCTGTTGGTATGGAAGAAGGGATAGATGGCTGTTGAGGGGCAACCAACAGCCCCACTAACAGAATCATGGTTTTGTTGAGTTTCCTCCTCCATACTGTCCCAGAAGTATGACTCATTCATGCTGGGAGACTACCTTCCCAGTTTCAGAGAATGTATTGAGTGTGAGTGATTTAAGCCAATCATGGTGGCCTAGTTCCCCTTGACAGTGGTTGGGTTAAGCAGGGAAATGTGGCACAATTTTGGCCAGTGAGATGTGAGGGGAACTGGACAGGAGGCTTCTGGGAATGATTTGCCTCTCTGATTGGCATATATGGTTGTGATGGCTGGAGCTGCTGCAGTCCTAAGAGGAACCACAAGACATACTGAAGAAAGCAAAAAAGAGAAACAACCATTGTAAAGCAATTATACTCTAATAAAGAGGTTAAAAAAAAAAAAAGGGAAGGAACCAATTCATAAAAAAAAAAGACAAACATTTCAAAATCTTTGAGTTTTAAGAGAATAAGTTGATATTCTCACTGCAAAAAAGTTCATGGGGACAGATGACACCACTGATCAGCTGAATTAACCATCCCTGGAGACACCTAATGAAGAACTTCTTGCTATATGAGATAATAATTTTTATTGTTTAAGCCATTCTAAATCATCTTCCTTGTTATTTTTGGCCTAAAGAATCTCAATATAAGAGGCAAGGGTTATTAATTAGGTCAGCTTCCCAAAATGTGTTAACTCAAAATATTATTCCTTGGATATGCCCTCCAACCCAAAGTAATCCATGATCAAATAAATATAGGAAATTTGGAAACTACATATGGTCGTGGAAGTTAATGATCAAATTAGCAGATCAAAGGCTTGGAGCAAAACCTTTCCTCTGCTTATAATCCCACAGCTCCCTTTTAAGAGAGGAGTAAATAAGTAGCATGTAGGTAAGAGAAAATGCTTTTGAATAGAAAATATATTTGATGTATTAATCCCCTCCACCAATAACAAATCCATAAAAACAGCAGCTCTTGTCTTCCTCTTGAACTTGAATCTATCCATGGCATTGGGAAATCACTAGCAGGACTCTTATGCTTCACAAGTATCTTGAGAATGGTCCATTGTCTCCACCTAAAGCCACTCAGTTATGGCTACACAGATCAGCTGTCCTGACTTTCACAATCATCATAAAGTATCTTCGTGTTAGTCAATAAGCATTGATTATTGATCACCAGCCATAAACCCAAACCCCTCTGAAACTTGAAGAAATAAAAGTATAAGACATGATCAATGTATTAATTCCTAGAGCTACTAAAACAAATTACTAAAAACTGGTGGCTTAAAACAACAGAAATTTATTCTCTCATAGTGCTGGAGGTTAGAAGTCTCAAATCAAGGTGTCAACAGGGCCATACTTCCTCCAAAGGCTGTAGAGAAGAATTTGTTTTTGCCTCTTCTAGCTTCTGATGTTTCCTGGCAATCCTTGGCATTCTTTGGCTTGTGGTAGCATAACTCTGCCTCTGTCTTTTCTTGGCTGTCTTCCCTCTGTGTATCTGTGCCTCTATCCTTATGAGGACTCTAGTCTTTAGGATAGGGCCCATCCTAATCCCAAATCTCATCTTAACCAATTATATCTGAAAAACCCTATTTTCAAGTAAAGTCACACTGTGAGGTTCTGGATGGACATAAATTTTAGGGGGGCACTATTTAACCCAGCACAGTCTGTGGTTGAGGAGCGTTTACTCTGGTTGGGTTTGCTCCAAGTTTTGTTATTGATGGTGTGGTCCTTACTGTGGGAATCATGTGGCTCAGAGGGAAGAAAGTGTTTAAGTTGTCTGGCTGGGTCAGGGAAAACGTGTGGATGATGTGGCACTTGAATGGAGCCTTAAAGTATGGCTGGAATTTAGCCTGATGGAGGGGACAAGGTAAACTATTCTGGATCATGGAGATGGAAAAAATTAATGAGCAAGGACAATGAATCAATATCTCTATTTTGAAAAAATGAACTGACCCCATATTCACTTAGACTGTGATTCCTGAGGATGTATGTTTTCAGGTAATCTAAGAGTACCATTCCCAAGGCCTAGTCTCTTCTGCATGGCTGGGAAGAGTGGTTGTTTGGAAAGGAGACGTGTGTGTGTGTGTGTGTGTGTGTGTGTGTGCATGCAAGAGATGGGGCATTGAGGAATTTAACTTTATGTAATGAATGTGGCTTGTCCATCTGCTTGCAAGAAAGAAGCTGAGGATAATAGCAAGAGGGCATTACATACTTTAAGTAATCATAAAGGCTTAAGACAGAAGATGGGTGATGCTCATGTAAAACAGATATCTGAGATGGCTAAAAAGCACATGAAAAGATGCCCAACATCACTAATTACTAGAGAAATGCAAATCAAAACTACAGTGAGGTATCTCCTCACACCTGTCAGAATGGCCATCATCAAAAAGTCTACAAACAATAAATGCTGGAGAGGGTGTGGAGAAAAGGGAACCCTCCTACACTGTTGGTGGGAATGTAAATTGGTACAGCCATTATGGAGAACAGTATGGAGGTTCCTTAAAAAACTAAAAATAGAGCTACCATATCATCCAGCAATCCCACTCCTGGGCATATATGTGGAGAAAACCATAATTCGAAAAGATATATGCACCCCAATGTTCACTGCAGCACTATTTACAATAGCCAGGACATGGAAGCAACCTAAATGTCCATCAACAGAGGAATGGATAAAAAAGATATGGTACATATATACAATGGAATATTACTCAGCCATAAAAAAGAATGAAATAATGCCATTTGCAGCAACATGGATGCCCCTAGATGTTGTCGTACTGAGTGAAGTAAGTCAGACGGAGAAAGACAAATATCATATGACGTCGCTCATATGTGGAATCTAAGAAAAGGGCACAAATGAGCTTATCTGTAAATCAGAAGTAGAGTCACAGATGTAGAAAACAAACTTATGGTTACCAGGGGGTAAGGTGGGGGAAGGGATAAATTGGGAGATTGGGATTGACATATGAACACTACTGTATATAAAATAGATAACTAATAAGAACCTACTGTATAGCACAGGGAATGCTACTCAATACTCTGTAATGGCCTATATTGAAAGTATATGTATAAGTGATTCACTTTGCTGTACACCTGAAACTAACACAACATTGTAAATCAACTATTCTCCAATAAAAATTAAAATAAGTAAATAAAATAGATATCTGAACACCAAATTTGTAGGTCGAATTTAGATGTGGATTTTTTGGGCTTAAATCCAAAGGAAAATTTAAGGTCTTGATAATTATTATTTATAGTTTTTTGGTCAGGATTTTGTTAGTCGTCACTATGATTTATACAATATGTCTAAATTTATCCCCTAAATATCCTAATAACTATTTATTTATAACCTTCCAAATACCTGTAATATTGTTTGGATGCTCCAACTATTAACCTTAGTCATTTTAAAGTAACTACAGCATGGTTTCACATGCAAAAAATTACTAGAGAAGACTTTGCTCTGCTTCATATAGAACCAGACGAGTATTTTACTTCCTTTATATAGCTTCTTTTCCCTATATATAGAGGGAACAGTTTTTAAAAGTATCTCTAATTCCTGGTCTTCAAAGCCTGCAAGAGCAGCCCTGAAACTTGTTTCCAGAAATAAGTTTCTATGCAACCTACTAATTTAAATCAGCTGTCCCCAAATTGACGAATGGTGTTTGCTCCAAAGTGGCATCCTCTTCCTTCACTACAACCATAACTTTGGTTCAATGCACTTATGACTAGTGTTACCATCCATAATGCTCCTGTACAGACACTGACATTTTACCTGGAAACTTCAGATAATACAGGAATGGGTCTCCTGCCTGTCACTAATTTCTTTAATAAATTTCATTATATCTTGATGACAAACCTTGGGTTTCAATGGCAATATTGTCTTTTTTTCCTATCTTCCACAGGATGGGATCAAGACATACTATCCAGTTTAAACTGATGAGGTTAAACAAAATAGAAAAATATTTAGTGATCTGAGTACAAACAGAAAGAATCTATATGAGTGTTAAGGGAAATGATTAAAAGGGGTGTATACCAGGGGTAAGGCATGGACACCAACAATCAATATGGAGGCCGGGGGTAAACATCTGGTACAACTATCCTAGTGCTTCCTGATACCAACTGCCTTTTCTAGACTGTTGGTATTGTCCAAGTTCTCTCAAGCCTGGGGACAGTTGGTCTGTTACTCGTATCTCTGATGGGCTGCTGGAAAGAGAGGTGTCTTGCTTCCTAAAGTGCTGAATGGCTTTCCTCCTTGAAGAAAGTTGCTACCTACATCTCGAGGATTATTTTACATAGAAACTATTTAAGGGGTCTCCCCAGTTTGTAAGTTTAAAACTGACTCTGAAGCCTTTCAGAGAAAAACTTTGGAAAGATTCTGGGAGATTATTTTTTCCTCCACAGAGGCTGAAGAGAAGTGAAAGACTTGACAGAAGTCAGAACTAGGTAATGCTTTTAAGCTAAAATTAGTATAGAAACTTCTAGGATTTTGGGGACTCTAAAGAAGTACAGGATATTTGAAGTATGTTGGCCCAAATGTTCAGTGTTCTTATGTGAACCAAAATCAAGAGAATTGTGTATTATAAATTCTTTAAGGTCAGGGACTAGGTCTGTCATAACATCTTAAGTACCTCGCTCAGTGACTGGCACATAATAAATAAGCCCTCAAAAAGTATTTGGTGACTGACTGAATAAATGAATGACCAAATGAATGCTTCTGAGATTTGCACATAGTTGGATCTTACAAGTAGATGGAAAAGACCACCATTATGAATTCATTTCTCTCTTTTTTTTTTTTTTTTTTTCTTTTGTGGTACGCGGGCCTCTCACTGTTGTGGCCTCTCCCGTTGCGGAGCACAGGCTCCGGACGCACAGGCTCAGCGGCCATGGCTCACGGGCCCAGCCGCTCCGCGGCATGTGGGATCTTCCCGGACCGGGGCACGAACTCGTGTCCCCTGCATCGGCAGGCGGACTCTCAACCACTGCACCACCAGGGAAGCCCTCATTTCTCTCTTTTAAACACTGTCCTTTCTTTTCCCACACCTCCTGTTGAAACACAGATAACTCCTGAGTGAGGTTACATATTATACCTCTAACACCTCAGGCTTAATGTGAGTGAGTTTATTAGATCATGATGCCATAAGACATTCTTGAAAGAGGAGAGATGTTAAATGCTGGTGAATTGTTGCGGAAAGTGAGGCCAGAACACAGGAGACCAATTTGACTGATCCAAGTATTTTTCCGAGGGACAGTCTTGTAAGAAGAATCCATCCCCAGCTGCTATAATAGTTTCTGCTAGCACCTGAAGCTTTTGGAAAGTAGCACACATTAGGGAAAAAGGAGAAAGGTAGTTGGAGAGTGGACTTTTTTTTTTTTTCTGACCTAGTTTTCATTAATAAAATGTATTTATTACTTAGGCAACATTTTTCCTAGCAGACAAATTATAACTAACAACATACAATTTTAAGCTAACATTCTTTCTGCTAAAGGCCTCAGTCATAACAGGTATTATTAAGGGTAATAAGTACGTGAGGAGGAAGAAAGCACAATTCTTTTATTGGAGTGTTTGTGGAAGGTCCAGTCAACGCAGTTAAAAATGATGTCACGTACTTTATGTTTCGGCTCTCAGGGAAGACCATGATCTGTAAATGACTTTATAGTGCTTGGGTAATGATGCATTCTGATAGATACAACTGAAACAGTCCTGTGGATGAGTACGCCCTTGAAGGTAATGACACTGGGTTTAAGGAAAATGGATGTTTACATGTAGAAATTGAAACAAACACTGAATGTTCAGTCTATGATGCCGTATGTTATTAGCTTCCTGAAAAGAGAGAGAAATCCTGTATTTTCACAAGTTAGAATAGAGTGTAAGGAAGAGGAGAGCTGGGAGATGTGAGTCAGATAGCAGCCCTTCCTATGACCAGTAGTGGTGCCCTGTAAGAGCACCAGCTTCTGAGAGAGGGTTCCTGTGGCCATTGTTTTTTGCTTTCTACCTGGGCCTGGGTTTCTGGGGTACAAAGAGTTGGAAGAGGGGTAGGTATGATGTGTTGGTCGGTTCTACCAGACCTAGTGCTTGTAGCCTAAAGAATATAGGACCATTGTAATAGTCATTTATTGTAGGGACATTTTATTGGCTTTAAAAATAGACACTAACTATTTAGGTCAGTTATAAAGGCTCTCCTTTAGATCCAAGGAACGTACAGTTTTATTGGCAAACAATTTAAGTTCACATTGATACCAGATTGGTTCCATTCATTTATTTAGTAGGCACGTTGAGTGCCTTCTATGTGCTCTATTCTAGGACTGGGTATGCAGTTATGAACAAGACAACAGGGTCTCTGGATTCTTGGAGCTTGTATTTAGTGGGGGTGATACACAATAAACAATAAATAACAAGGATACAGAGAAATAGTTTCTACCTTGGAGGAGCTCTCAATGTAATTGGAGAAACTAATATACCAGCATATACTTACTTATCAGATAAATACAGTAATATACTATCAGTGATGTAGAGGACCTTTAAGGATCTCTACTTGATATCCAGTGTGCCCTATTATGGGGCATTTTACAATGGAGTCCTTAGACTTCAAGTTGACTCAGGTGTCTCCGGAAACTTTTTCTTCTTAATGCCCTACCCATTTCTGATGATGTTACCTTACTGAAAAGATCAGTATTCTGATGAAGTAGGTCACACAGTGAATGATGACAAGCTCGCTGTTCTCCTACAGAAAGTGGGGTACTGGAACTGGACCAGTCTTCACTGTGGCTAACTGTTACCATTTTTCAGCTCTCAACTCATCTCTCATCTCACAGAGTGGCCTCTGACCACCCAATCTCCAGCTACCCTTCACCCCCCGGTTGTTATTTATCTCCTTGGTTTATCCCAAGGTGTTTACAAACAAGAAGAGGAGGTAAGAAAAATATGAGAATAACTATAAAAAGAAGGCAGAAGGTGTAAAATGCTACGAATAATTACAAATAGTGCTATGTAGATGTAGTGAAAAAAGAGGTCACATCTTTTTTATTCCATATTTTAAAAGAATTTCATCCTTGGAGGAGATTAGGCCTTTTACAAACGTGTATATATATCTTTGAATCATTGGACAAGAAAATAAAGGTCCTGAAATGTTAACAAGATTTATGAACACGGGAACAAGGTCTTATAGAGGCGACTGAAATATGTGACAAGCATTAGCATTTCAGAGTAGTGATGAGCTATTTGTATAGATTGATGTGGCTAAAAATTAGACAAGGCATATTAAAAGCTGAGATCATTCAGGCTTAGGAGCAGCTGAATATGAGCAATTATGAAGCAGTTAAGCCATTAAATAAAACTGAATATC
The DNA here is from genome assembly GCF_059928025.1 of Delphinapterus leucas. Taxonomy (NCBI): domain Eukaryota; kingdom Metazoa; phylum Chordata; class Mammalia; order Artiodactyla; family Monodontidae; genus Delphinapterus; species Delphinapterus leucas. The sequence continues at coordinate 82,537,829 of NC_143136.1, forward strand.
TTGTGAACTGCTGGGGCAAAAAGGCACCTCCGTGTGACCGAGAGCTTTATCACCAACACTCTCCTCTCAAAAACATAAACATTAGGAAGTGTTGGTGCCAAGGGCGATGGAGAGGCTCTTTAAAGGAAAACTATTTCACATGTTGCTCGGGACAGCAATCTCATGCAGAGAAAGCCATCTCTAACTGGGCATACCAATTGTGTGAGCAGAATGAGGGGATAAAGCGATTAAGGCCAGCCTTTTGATTTGGGGCCGATATGGGATCTGGATAATATAGAATCCTGTGGAGAACGGCTCACCTGGTTTCTGTCGTGCTTCTGTAACTGTACAATTCAGACTGGCTGCCTTCATCAGCCGATCCCTCCTGTGGAAAGGATTGTAAACATAGGTAATGTTGGTTACGTGGAGATAGTTATTCTATTCCCATTCTGCTTAGGTGTTAGGCACTTTAGCATGAGAGGGTTTCAAGAACACACTATAAGAAGGGAAATAATCCTAAAAACATGTTCTTTCCTCAGTCACTGTGACTTGGCTACAACATTTGATAGTAAATCAGATTATTCCATGAAGAAAAGAATGAGAAAGTTTCAGAGTGAATCTGCCCCCATGCAGTAATGCTGTGTCTATATGCATAAGTCATTTTGAATGGCTTAACTGGTTGTCAATAGAAACATCTAATATTTATTAAGAACCTGCCATGTGCTAGGCATGGGGTAGGCACGTTTACATATTTATTCAGGAGAAGCAGGGTGTCCGAGTAGAAAGAACATGACAATTACAGCTTCAGTTTTGGCATAGCCTCTAACTAGCTGGGGAAACTAAGCAAGTCATTTAAAACACTCAGCAAATGTGGGGAAGAAAAGCAAAATCTCTAGATCTGTACGTTTTTTGCTGTTTAAAAGTTTATGTATGTGTGTGTGTGCGCATCTGTGCCTGGAAGAGATTATCTTTCATATTCCTTCCAGCTCTAAAGTTCTATGGACGGTACATGTTTACAGCTTTATTTATATTTTTGACCCTTCAGCTATTTCTTGGATAAAACACTTTTCATTTGCTGTATTTTCTTTCTTCCACATCCAAGTCGGTCATCAGTTTCACTTTGATTCTTCTTTGAAATATCTCTCAAATGTTTTCCTTTCAACCGGGCATTTCCTTCCCAACCACTAGTATTGGGAAGCCTAGTGGTTAAGAGGGCAAGCTCTACAGTAGTACAAATTTGGGTTCAAATTCCTCCTTTACCATTAGTACTGTGTGATCTTATGATCTTGTGCTCTTTACTATTTATTTAAGCTGTCTGAAATTCAGCTTCTATACCTGTAAAAGGGGATGGTAACACCAGCCTCTAAAGATTGTTGTGAATATTAAATGAAAAAGTGCACATAAAGTGCTTTAGCAAAGTGACTGGCACAAAAAAATTCAATGTTAGATAATCCTTATACTGCTACATTATTATTTGCAGTAGTAGCTGTATTAATTTCCTACCATCAGTACTGTGATTTTCAGCCTATCATCTTCTTTCATTAGACTGGTTTGCTACAACAGCCCTGTAGTTGATATTCCTAACTCCATTTATAGAACATCTACCATAATAAATAACTATACTCCATGGTAGACTCTCTCTGTGTTTCATTTTGGAGCATTTCTATTGCTTCAGATTCAAGTCCATTATTTTTTTCTGCAGTGTCTAATCTGCTGTTTATTTCACTCAATGTGTTTTTCATCTCAGATGTATTTTTCATCAGCAGAAATTGTAATCACGTCTTTGGGATATTACCCATATCTCTCCTTAACTTGCTCATACTTTCTTCTATCTTAGTGGTTCTCAGCCAGAGGTGATCTTGCCCCTCAGGAGACATATGACAATGTCTGAAGATATTTTTGCTTGTCACAAGGTGGGTGGGGGAATGCTAATGGAATCTAGTGGTTAGAGATGCTGCTAAACATCCCATAATGCTCAGGACAGCCCCTGCAATGAAGAATTATCTGTCCCCAAATGTTAGTAGTGCCAAGGTTGAGAAACCATATTCTACCTTCTTGAATCTAATTATAGTATCTGTTTTAATATCTTTGTCCACTTGTCCTATCTTCTGAATCTGTTTCTATTAATTATCTTTCCTTTTCATTATGCTTCTTTGCATGCTTAGTGATTTTTCATTGGATGCCAGTTGTGAATCTTATCTTGGGTGCGGAATATTTTTCTATTCTTTTAAATATCCTTGAACTTTGTTCTGGACACATTTAAGTTACTTGGAAACAGTTTGATCCCATAGGCTCATTTTTAAACTTTGTTGGATGGGACTAGAGTAAACTTTAGTCTAGGGAAAATTTTTCCTCACTACTGAGTCAATAGCCTTATGAGTGCCCTACCTGATGCCCTTGTAACCTGTGTGTTACGAGATTTTCCACTCTGGTGGGGAAGAGGGGAAATGGAACTATTTCCAGACATATGTGAGCTCTGTGCATTGCTTCTTTACAGTGGTCTTTAGCTAGCCTTGTAGTTTCCTCATATGCATGTGTCAAAGGTCAGTACTCAGCTGAAGACACAAAGAACTCTCTGCAGATCTCCTGAGCATGATCTCAGTGAAGCTCTCCCCTCTCCAGAACCGTGTGCTCTGAATTTGAGCCACCTTGGGCTCCTTTCTTAAATAATCAGCTCTATTTCCTCCACTCAGGGAGAAAGCCAGAGTCCGTTTGGGTTTCCTCTCTTTGTTTCAGCGTAGAAACTGTCTCTAGGCAGTAAAAGGGGATGTTGGAGGTGGAACTCACCTGGTGTGTTTCCCTTCACTCAGGGATTACTGTCCTTGCTTCCTGTTGTCCAATGTCTGAAAACAATTGTTTCATATGCTTAGTCTGTTTTTAAAAATTACTTAAGGTGGGCAGGTAAATCTGGTCCCTGATACTCCAACATGACCGGAAGTGGAAGCTCATGATAGACTTTTAAAAAAGTTCATGGACAGTGCTATATATTGTATTCAAAACTAAATCCCATTTTCTTTCTACATCTATGCTTTTAGAAATATATTCTATCTTCAGAATCAAACTGGAATCAGTGCTGAGATCTAAACCACAGGTATGCATTTACCAGAATAAACTCTGAACTTTTCTCTGTTGCTTCTCTTCTGCTTCCTCTTGCCACTTGGGATTCTTCTCTTGAGAATCTATATACTTCAGTGCTTCAGCTATTCCATTTTTAAACATTTTACCCTCCCGTATCCCATTACTTGCTCAATTAATTTGGACATTTTTTGTTTGCTTTCAGCCTATTCTGCAGTCAGGTCCTGAAGTATAAGTATGGCTCAATAATTCATATGTTGTTTGTTGGTTACAATGCAATTTAATGGTGTATTTATATTGCTGCGTTTATTAGCTTTGAAATTCCTAACAGAGATATCCATTTTCTGCCCTCAGGGCATGTTCACATTTTAATTACCACTTATGTATTAAAGAATATTTCTTTACATGTTTCCAGTAACTTTTTTTTCTTAACGTCTTTCATTAAGATACGTTTATTGAAAAGGATGGGGGCAGGAAATGATGAGACTGGGGAATAAAAGCAAAATAAAATACAACTGAGTCCCAAATTTCAGTGCTTGCAAGCTGTCCCATGACTATTTCTCTTGGTGGCATGATGTTTTCAGATTTTCTAAAGGTAGAGAAATGTTAGCTCTTCATGGTTTATGGTCACTCGCCTGGAAGTTACGAATCCTGATGCTGTTATACTATAGGTTGGGTGAGCTTGATCTAGTTAGGAGTATTTTTACGCTTCTCCGTGTAGTATGATGCTTGACAATAAAGCCCAGGATTTAGGTTGAGTGGCTCATAAGATTAGAGATGGGAAAAGTGGAGTCTTTCATCTTTTGGGTTCTAATTCAGAGCCAATCAAGATGTCACTGGATTTAATGACCTCCAGTTAGAGGATCCTGTGAAATAAGCTGTTGCTGCCAATCCTATTTTTAATGGACAAGAATCTCCATAATTCAGTGCTACATTGTATCCTTTGTTCCATAGGATTGATAAATTACCTGTGAATTGAACCGTTTCTGGAAACAATTTCTCTCTCCCTCCTCAGAGCTTAGGCAATTTGATAGGATAAACTGTAGAAGTGTAACCAAACTTGATTACTGATCCAAATATGTTATTTGGAGTTGTTCCAGTATTTTGGGTTCATGTGGCAAATGGGGTATGATAGACAGCAAATATCTTGAAAGTTAAAGAAAGTTGGGATCCACCATTGGCTTGACAACTTACAGAGCACTGCGAAAATAGGTCAGCAATCTTCAAGCCAGAGAACCCTACTCATTCTAGGGGTCAGCAGCTGCTTGAGTTGCCAGAGTGAGGCCTGGGGGTCAAGGTCAAATAGTAAAATACGAGCACACAACTGAATAGCAGACTGAAGATACTAGCAATAGGGAGTTTGAAACTGAGGCTCCCCTCTTGACAAAAAATCTCTTACATTTTTTCCCTACAGTGAGTACAGATGAGCCAATATAATAAAATACCATGTAGATTAAGCAGGATAATGCAGAATGAGGACAGATTATGACCAATGGCAAGAGGTCCAAACATACTTGGATTTAAATGACTTGAATTCAACTCTATCTACTTGGGGAAAAAGAGAGAGAGAGAGAGAGAAATAATTTAAATGGGGTGGCTTGCCATTCCACCTAGTAAATGAGTAGAGACAGGAGATATGAACCCAAGTTGTTCCCTGGGTTGGTCTCAGTTTTTATGTTCTTCTCACACTGAGTATTTCTCTGCACCAAGGGTGATTGAAATGTTTAATGAGACAATTTTCATACAGCAGGGCCACTAAAAACAAGCTAACAACTTCATCTGGTGCTCAATCAGAGAAAAAACTGGGGGAAATGGGGTTATACCTTCATAATGGATTTTTTTCCCAAGGGTAGTTTTGATTCTTGGAAAATGTCTTAAGTGCTGACCCTAGGACCCAATTTCCACAAAATGATGCAAGCCATAGGAAAGGCATGATACCTGGCACATGGCTGGCACTCAACAAATATTGATTAAATAAATGAATATATGAATATTAGATACAACATATGAGCAGCATGACAGGAGACCCTGTTTCTAGAATATCCAATAACTCTGCTAGAAATGTCTCTAAGAATTGCCCTAGCCACCATATGTGTATGTATATCATCTCTATATCAAATGATTGATTGATCTATCTAAAATATAGTTGTAGCCATCACCTACACAGAAGGTAAAGGATATCCTTGGTAAAATTTTAGTAAAATTCGAGTTGTAATACTGAGTGGTACATTTTGTGTCTTGCTCATCTTTGAGGTTAAAAATAAATTTTAGTCATTAAAAAGAAAAAACCATGGAACAGTTGTTAAAGGTGCACATTGCGGAAATAGTCCACATAGAAATTCACCTTGTGACGTCGAATAAGTACAGGAACAGCCAAGAGGTTCATTTTAACCTACCATTGACCCTCCTAGCTGACTGACCTTGGATGAGCTGGAACCTTTCTACTCTCAGTTTCCTTTCTATAAAGTGAGAAGTTTGGATCTGAACAGACTCTGAGGCTCTTTAGAGTTTAAACATTCTGTGGTGGGTAATAATCAAGTCCAGTCTTCTGGATGAATTTACTCTCAAAGTCTACCATGAAAAGGATTATACAAAGTTCTAGGTTTAACTTACTCAGATCTTTAGAAATTCCTTCTTTGTGTTAAACCAAAGCCAATCCTGTTTCATTTATAGTTGCTTTTCTTTGTTGGCCCCAATACTTCTAGTAAAAATTCTTATGTGATCATGAAGTCTTGGAATTGAAAGTGACATCATGGGATGGCTTTATTCAGTCCTCTGCTTTTTGGCTGGACTAGAATGAAATAAATTTTAAAAAAAACAGTGAAATGATTAGAAGACTAATATAAAAAGATTTGTTTGGTAAAAGATCTCAAAGGCATTTTGGAACACGCAAAAAAACTGGACAAAAATGAGGAAGCAATTAGAGATGTTTCAAAGCACAGAAATTTCCTAGTCACCTATCTTCAGCGAGTCATCTTCAAAAATAAACAACTATTGTTAGTAGATAAAAGGTAGGTAAGTAAGATCTGCCCTTGGAGATTTGTGGAGGTATAGATGGGCCACAGCTTAAGCGGGAGAAGGAAGGTAAGGAGAATAAGTCTAAAAGCTCCTACCCACTGGTACCTGGTACCACTAAGTCTCCAGCTAGCCATTGTGTAGGCTTCAGTCTACAGATGGTGCCTAATGACTTAAGAAATGTTTTCCAAGTCAGGCAAGGCTCTCCACTCTGCCTCAAGGTATGGTGGGGGGTGGGGTGGGAGGTGGTGGTAGAGAAGATGAGTTTATCAGTACCCTTTGTCATAAGCACACATGAGCATGAGCCTAAAAGTTGTGTTGTTTATTTTGGCTTCCTTGCCAGCTTTCTTATGGTGAGAATGCTCTCAAGAATTGCACCATCTCCCAGAGGTTACATGAATGGCTGTTCTTTGTAGTAACCTGGGGTGGTGGTGAGGGGATGATAATGGGCAAGGAAGTTCTGGCTCTCACTACTTTGCCCTTTCAGCCCTCACAAATGTAACCTGTGGACAAATCCATTTTTGCTCTCCAGTCTGAACTTCATCTTTGATTTTTGAATTAAACAACATAACCTAACAACAGTAGAAGATGGGAGTTGGAATTGGGATCTGTACTCAAGGAAAATAACAGAAAGGTCAGATAAGGCTGGCCCAGGAGGTCAAAAGTAAACTGAGACAGAGTCTCAGGTTGGTGTTTTCAGAAAACATCTACCACCTCTCTTGTTTGTTTGTTTCTCTTTTTTTTTAATTAATTTATTTATTTTTGGCTGCATTGGGTCTTCGTTATTGTGCATGGGCTTTCTCTAGTTGCGGCGAGCGAGGGCTACTCTTCGTTGCAGTGCGCGGGCTTCTCACTGCAGTGGCTTCTCTTGTTGCGGAGCATGGGTTCTAGGTGTGCAGCCTTCAGCAGTTGTGGCACGTGGGCTTAGTGGCTCCGCAACATGTGGGATCTTCCCGGACCAGGGCTCAAACCCATGTCCCCTGCATTGGCAGGTGATTCTTGTCGACTGCATGTCCTCTTTTTTTTTTTTAATGAAGCAAAATCACATTAAAATAATTTTTTTTTAAATTGAAGTACAAATAAGAGAGCTCTAAACAGAAACACCTTTTGCTCATTTGTTAAACACTGCATGTGAAGTCATTAAGCTTATTCTTTGCTCTATAGCTCTGCACTTATTCAGAATTTATCTTCATGATAACTTGTCCTAATAGTTTTAAAGTTTGTATTGATTTAAAACAAACAACCCGATTAAATAATTTTCAATGTGGACATGTTTCCCCAAATCCCTTTTCCTTAAGTGAAATGAAATTTTCTCAATCCTAACATTAATGTTGTAAAAATAGTACTTAATTCAAATTTATCTGATAATCAATATTGGGGAAAATCCTCCCCAAAGGAAAAAATCAATGGGCTCAAACTCAAGAACCATTTTCCCAAAAATTTCTGAAGCCCTAGCTAGGTCATGAGTTCCTTATCTCTGTTCCCATGGCTTCCCATGGATGCCTTTATCATAACTCTTACTACAAATACTATAAGAAAGCAGCACCACAGCAGGGAGGGCAAGTGTATAAGCTAAAACCTAAAGCATGAAGTCCAACCCGAACTTCAGCATTTACCATCTGTGTGACTTTAGACAACTTAAATAACTGTCTTAGACTTGGTTTCTTCATCTGTCAGGTAAGGATATCTCTAGTACCTACCTCACAGAGCTGACATGAGGATTAAATGAGATGAAGTGCTCAGAACACTGCCTGGCATTCATTTGATGCTCATTAAATTTAGCTAGCTATGATAATTATCTGGCCTCTCCTCTGCACTATGAGTTCCCACAGGGCACAATTCATATGTCAACATTCATGTTTATTTCTTGAGTTCTTGGCATATATTCTGTACTCAACAAATGTTGAATGAAAAAACGCTTTACTCTTGGCGACAGTGTGGAATCCAGCTTGCAAAAGGAATTAAATGAACACAAACCAAGCCTCAAAGCTAGTATTGTGCAGTATACATACCTAGAAACAACTGGCATGTTATCTCCAACATCACGTTGTGTGTGGTGGGAGAAACAATGAAGCTTTAATGATAAATCCTCTACTCCTATTTTCTACCTCCTCCAGTAGCTGTTAAATATACACTAAGGTGTTTTTTTTGTTTTTTTTTTGCCTGCGTTGGGTCTTTAGTTGTGGCACGTGGGCTCTCTCGTTGAGGTGCGCGAGTTCAGTTGTGGTGCGCAGGCTTAGTTGCCCTGAGGCATGTGGGATCTTAGTTTCCCGACCAGGGATCGAACTTACCACTGGACCACCAAGGAAGTCCCCACTAAGTTTTAATACTTAGGAAGTGATTTGCATTGCACCAATGACAGAAGACTGCAAAAGGATTATGGAATTGTGATGCTAGGAGAGTTCCAATCCTCTCATTTCATTGATGTGACTTTGTCCCTAGTGGTCCTGTGGTTGATGCAAAGACATACAACCAATCGTTGGGAGATCTGGAACCAATACACAGGACATCTGATTTCCTGGCAAAGGCTTTTGTGAGCAAACATGAATAACTGAGGATAATGTCATAGTTTATTAGGTTATCTTAATTGGCAAAGAAAGGGAGATGGGGTTACAAAAAAGCCTCCTAGAAAAATCACTGACTCAAGGCCTCATGCAGCAAACTAGGATCCTTGCGATCCAGCCACTGGGCTGCTGTGGAGTAGAAGAAAAGCTCTGACTTTGAGGTAGAAGGATAGTGCTTCTTAGTGGCTTGGCCTTGGCTGTTGAGTCAGAAAAAGCTGGGTTCTAATCCCAGCTCTGTCACTGACTAGCTCTGGATGCCTGAAAAACACCTTAAGTTTTCTAAGGCTCTGTTTCCTCAACTTTACGTTATTTTATGAATTTATTTATTTATTGGCTGAGTTGGGTCTTCGTTGCTGTGCGCAGGCTTTCTCTAGTTGTGGTGACCTGGGGCTGCTCTTCATTACAGTGTGCCAGCTTCTCATTGCAGTGGCTTCTCTTGTTGCGGAGCACGGGCTCTAGGCACGTGGGCTTCAGTAGTTGTGGCATGAGGGCTCAGTAGTTGTGGCACGTGGGCTCTTGAGTGCAGGCTCAGTAGATGTGGAGCATGGGCTTAGTTGCTCTACGGCGTGTGAGATCTTCCCGGACTAGGGCTCGAACCTGTGCCCCCTGCATTGGCAGGCGGATTCTTAACCACTGCACCACCAGGGAAGTTCCTCTGTTTCCTCAACTTTAAAATGCAGACAGTAACATATACTTTATAGAATTTTTGTGAGGATTCTATGAGGAAATTTATATAAAGTACATAATATTCAATAATTGGTAGATTAGCCATGTGGCCTTTGAAACTTCATTAGACTCTCTGAGCCTCAGTTTTCATATCTGTAAATTGGCATAATAATCTGTAATTTGCAAGACAGTTGTGAGAATTAAATGAGATAATGAATGTAAAATTTCAATAAATGTTCTTTTGAAAATACCTATAGTTATCTGGGTGCATCGATCTCTTTCCTACATTCTTTTGTCTCTCTTGCCTGTGTTCCCTCTTTCTTCTCTTCTCCTACCCAAGGATCACGGACATTACATTACCCTCTGGTGGTCCAATGCTTCTTATTGATGTGCCAGTTCAGACCTGACCTTCTTTTTAGTGCCCTGTGCTTCTAAGTTCCTAGTCAAAAACACAGTTCTTTTATTTAAAAAAAATTTTTTAAACATCTTTATTAGAGATGGTGTGTTAGTTTCTGCTTTATAGAAACACACAGTTCTTTTAGTCTTCATCTTATCTGAGTATCAGTAAGGAAAGCAATCTGATTAAAGCAATTCACAATGAAATCTAGATTAACTGATAAATTAATTCAGAGACATCTGCATTTTACGACTCACGCTAGGAGAAATCATCTTACATGAAGAAAAATCCACAGAATTTGTTCAGTCAAAGAAATCAGGAACGTCTATGTGGAAGAGAAAGATAAAAAAATATTTTGTAGAAGAAATCTTTGGGGACAGTATACTTTCCTCCTCTGGGAACGTTTCCCTCAATACATACAAAAGAAGGAAATGGGTGAGCATCCCCAGTCTGGAAAGGTTGTCGCCAGCAAGAGGTGAGAGTGGATATAGGATTTTTGGTTTTGGGTATTTTGTAGGTCTATGTGTCTCTTATTTGTATGCCTTCTATAGAGATACACTCTGTAAGATCTCATTTTTGGAGGCAGCCCCAAGTTCCAAAAACATAAAGTTTTTTCCTTGAGAGCACAATGGAACCCTCTATTTTTGTCTTGGCTGGAAATGAAAGGGAATGCTTCCAAATGTTTCGAATCCTCAGATGTCTTTACTTTGGAAGGAATAATATGAAAAATGAAGGCTGGCAGGGATGTGATTGAAGTCTATAAAGTCACGAAGGGTCTGAGCAGGGTGAGTACAGACATGCTCACCAGATCTCTGAAAGCTAAAGCCAAGGGCAATGCCTTAAACCTTCAAGGGCTAACTCACTGCACTTAATTGCACCTTAACAAACATTTGTTTAGTTATATAAAGGAAATACAGTAGAGTTCTAAGAGGATGATTAGGTTGGCAAATTTGTAGAAGTTTACCTCAAGAGGTGCTAGCTGGACATGTGAATAAACTTGGGGAAGAGTTTAGTTTTGTTTATGTCCCACATTGAATTTGTAACTGAAAGACTTGGATTAGAATACTTCTAAACATCTGACATTCTGTAGCTTTGTATATAATTAGTGAAAGTTGTGGGATGCTTCTGGGTACATCCCTACTTTTCAGAGGCTGATATCCTGTAAGAAAACAAGTTTCTCAGTGTCAAAATTGGAGACTCCCTATTGGATCTAAGGGTCTCAACTTTGAAGTTCTTTCATTCTCATGATGCTGGTGGAAAGCAAATGTCCTTTAATTTATGAATTCTTAATTGCTCACATTGTCATGTGAAAAAACAGAACAAGGGAATGTTCAAAGCTTTGAGACTTACCAGATGCCCCTGATGAAATCACATTGTTATTAGCAATATAGATATACCTATTTAGTTAAGTTCCAATACATTTGTTTTTTGACCTACAGTGATTTTATTAGTTTCAAAAAAACAGTGCTCAATTCAAAATGGATTGTGTGCTTGTTATAGCAAATGTATGTTGATTTGATTAAAAATGCATTAATTTCTTTACATTTCAATAATAATGGATTCACTTTCAGAAAGAAAGGGCTGGAAAATGTGCAGTCATATAACCTGATAATCTCAGTTAAGTGGTATTTAATATTGCTCAACAGGAAATTTTTTCCCCATACTTTAAAAGCAAAAATCTCCAATATTAAGTGATATATGTAGTACATAGAAGCATTTAGAAGAAAAGAAATCTCTCTAATTTAACTCAAGGTCACATGTACACTGTCACAGCAAAGAGGGAGTTGTAAAATTATCCAGGGAACTTGAAACAGTCTAGACAGTCAATCCAGATCATTTAAAAAGATATGTTAAAGGTGCTCATAAGAGTATGAGAGTTATCTGCTAATATGAAGATGCAGTTTGGGGACAAGTCAAATTTAGTGTTGTTTAAAGCCTTAAGGTCTTTTCTTGAAATCCATTTTAATAGAAATATATAAACTTAAAATATCCCCATAGATAGGACATTATTTAATAAATTAATATATTTTATTATACATGTACACCCAAGAGCCATAGAAATATCTTTACATATAACCTGATGTATGTGAATATTTAATTTTTTACATGTAAAATGGATGGACTTAACAAAGCCTGTAAACCTCAGTGCATTATGTAAAAATCTAAGGAACCCCAGGAGAAGCACTTGCCTAGGAGGCGGAAGGGTTCTGTCATCAAACATCCACTGACTACCTTTAGGCAAGTCCTTTATTCTTTTACAATATTTTCATTTGTAAAATAGAGATATGAGAGCTGGAAGGACACAGAATAGATAACCTCTATGTATGGCTTAAAATAAAGTATAATAAAATATATCTATACACATTTATATCATATAGACACACAACAATATAAGTCTGCAACAGTTAGCTAATTATACAACTGGGAGAATAAGTAGCAAGTTAATAAATTATTCTCTTGTTTACTCGTCTCCCAAGGATAATTGCTGAGTAGCTCAAGCTCCCAATTAGTAGGAACTCATTCACTGATTGTTGAATTGAATTGATTGTGACCCATAGTACATAAAAATGTGTTTAAATTCCACCAAGTGTGCTTGAATTTCACAAATCTTGCATTCCACACTAGGGAAATCGGCCTCAGAAAGTATTTTTACTATCTTCATGGCTTGGATAAAGGTAGTAGATTTCTCCAACAAATAGTTATTTTTGACAATAGAAATATAAACAAACTCACAGCTTGTATGTGAACCAGTTCTTTCCAATGCAGATTGAAGGCCAAATGTGTAAATATACATTACCATTTTGAAGGCTCTCTCTTAGATAAACTGACGTGCTAATTCTGCCAGTGGAATGTCATGCCCTTGCTTATCTCTCCATTCTCAATTCTGTCATCACTTCATGACTATCATCATCCTGGGTTATTCCCAGATGATTTCTTTGCCCCGAGAGCTGAACTGTTCAGCACTGTAGTCACTAGCCACTATGGCTATTGAGCCCTTGAAATGTAGCTAGTTCAAATTGAGATGTGCGTTAAGTGTAAAATCCACGGTAGATTTCAAAGATGTAGTATAAAAAAATAATATAAAATATCTCAATACTATTTTTATATTGATTACACACTGAAATGACAGTATTTTCGACAAGTTAGGATAAATAAATTGTTATTAAGATGAATTTCACCTGTTTATTTTTACTTTTTAAAATGTGGCTTTCAGAAAACGTAAAATTACCTAAATGGGTCCACGTTTATGACTTACATTTTATTTCTGTTGGACAGTGCTGCTCTCGAGTATCTGCTGAACACAAATCTTCCCCACCCACTCTTTCTCAAAAACTTTTAGTGGTACTTTAATCCCATCCATGTAATCTATATGTTCTTTTTAGCTTTCAAGGCCATCTCTAAACTGCACCATTCCCATTTAACTGTTTTAGGAAGAAACTACCCCTTCCCTCCCTGAATGCATTGTTTGCTGCCCTTTTTCTCCCCATCCCCATTGGTGCCAAGGCTCTGAGCAGTTTCACTCATCTCACACTTATTGATTTTATTGCTCTGAACAAAAGGCTGTGCTGGACTCGCCTATAGCCCCCCCGCCCCCACCTCTTAGAAGATACAGTCTAATGGAAGAAATAGACACGTGAGCAATAAATGACAATACAGGTCATAAGTGCCATGGTGGGTTGAGAACAGGGTGCTGAAGGGTACACAGATGGGCCCCTAACTCAAGTGCAAGAGTTCAGAAAAGATTACCAGAGGAATTTTAGCCTGAGTTGCCTGAGGAATGAGTAGGAGTTTATTGGGCGAATGTCAGGTGAGATGGGAAAGAAGAATCTTCCAGGCAGAGAGAAATAGCCCAAGGCCAGGCAGTGCAAGAATACCTAGGTCCCTTAGTGAGATGAAGAAAGTGGTATGGGTGGGAAAGGAGATAGGAAGTTCGAGCTGTAAGTCACAGCTGGCCAGATTGTGAAAGCCATGCTAAGAAGCTTGGTCATAAATACTCTTTTCTCTCTTAGCTCTCTGCTATACACTCATTCTATTTATGAACCCAATTCAGACTTTTCTGTGTCCTTGCCCCTTGCCATGTGATGCTGTTGTACCTCTCACTAAATAGGTAGTCTGTTCTCTACTATGAATCTGGATTTGGGCAGGTGACTTTCTGTGGCTAATAAGAAGTTAGTAAATTCTATTGTATTTGTGCATTTTGCCTATGCTTTTGCACTCTGCTATTGTTATGGGAGGGACATGCCCAGGCCAGCCTGCTGGTCCCAGAAGGAGAATGAAAGACATGTGAGGAGAGCTGAGTCACGCTGGTCAACCTAGCTAAAACCATACTTGACCTTAGCCTATAGCCAGCCAACCACTAGACATGTGAGAGAACCCAGCCAAGCTCAGCAAATCCACCTAACACCCCCAGATATGTGAGCACTGAATGCTTATTTTGCATGTAATTATTTGTTACTCAGCATTATTGTGGGAATGTATAACTGATACATGACCCAACAAACTGTATGCTCCCTGAGGGCAGGACCATGCCTTTTCTACCCTTTCCCCAGTGCTCAATAAACAACTAGTAATTAATAGATTTAGATTTTCTTGGGCTGTCAAAGATTTTAATGCCACAGTTATAGCCATGAAAAATGGGAACTTTCTCAAGCCAATGTTGATAACCTTTCTAAAACTTTCCAGCAAGGAGAAAGACAGCACCTATTTTTTCCCCCTTTGCTCTATTGAAAGGACCCATCAGCAGCCCCTGAAAGAGGAAAGGTGAGGAGGCTTAGTGTGATTGCTTGGTGGGTTTTCTGGCCCCCCCAGGGCTCTGGTGGGATTTAGGATACCTTACAGGGTGGCACACATACTCTTTAAAGGTAGCTGACATAGGAGAAATGTCCAGTACAAATTCTGAAATCTAAATCTCATTTGACAGTTTTTCTAGAACGCCTGTCCTTCCCAGTAAGGCTTGGCTCTGACAGATGCTAAGTAGACTGCCAGGGAAAATAGCTGAGCTTCATGGACTTTGGTCAGGTGGGTCAGAGTTGATGGCACTGTGTCATAGTCACTTTCCATCAACAACGGAATGAGCGAGGCTGCTCAAAAGACTCAGCTCCACTCTATTGTGTGTAGCTATACTTCAGAGGGCCACTAGAAATCTAAGAACTGATGTTAGTCTCTGCTTCAGATCTCCTGGAAAACTCTCCCAGATCATCAAGAGTTACTGGACATCTAAAGTCCCTTCTTAAGTCAATAAGCCAGGGTGATATACACATGCTGAGAAAGGCACACACACGCAGATGTGAGGAATATCTGCCCACTCTGTAGTGTCAAAACACTGCTGTGGCCTGAAGAATGAAATCATGTACCCAAGCCTATGTAAGGGAATCCCTGCACTTATGATTCTTCCTTGGTGAATCAGAGATGAAAAGTGGCTTTGGACACTATGGAGAACAGTATGGATGTTCCTCAAAAAGCTAAAAATAGAACTACCATATGACCCAGCAATCCCACTACTGGGCATATACCCTGAGAAAACCATAATTCAAAATGAGTCATGTACCACAATGTTCACTGCAGCTCTATTTACAATAGCCAGGACATGGAAGCAGCCTAAGTGTCCATTGACAGATGAATGGATAAAGAAGATGTGGCACATATATACAATGGAATATTACTCAGCCATAAAAAGAAACATAACTGAATTATTTGTAGTGAGGTGGATGGACCTAGAGACTGTCATACAGAGTGAAGTCAGTCAGAAAGAGAAAAATACCATATACTAACACATATATATGGAATATATAAAAAAGAAAAGGTTCTGAAGAACCTAGAGGCAGGACAGGAATAAAGATGCAGACGTAGTGAATGGACTTGAGGACACAGGGAGGGGGAAGGGTAAGCTGAGACGAAGTGAGAGAGTGGCATGGACATATATACAGTACCAAATGTAAAATAGATAGCTAGTGGGAAGCAGCTGCATAGCACAGGGAGATCAGCTTGGTGCTTTGTGTCCACCTAGAGGGGTGGGATAGGGAGAGTAGGAGGGAGATGCAAGAGGGAGGAGATATGGGGGTATATGTATATGTATAGCTGATTCACTTTGTTATACAGCAGCAACTAACACACCACTGTAAAGCAATTATACTCCAATAATGATGTTAAAAAAAATCCCTTATTTTTCAAATCAAAAAAAAAAAAAGAAAAAAGAAAAGTGGCTTTGGAGTCACAATGCTTGGGTTTGAATCCAATTCTGTTACTTATCTGCTTCATGATCTTGAGCAGAAAAACTTAGTCTCTAAGCTCAGTTTCTTCCCTTGTAAGATGGAAATGAGAATAGTACCAACCTCACTGACTTGAGGTGAGGACAAAATGAGATACAGCATGAAAAGCTTATGACACAGTATCTGGCACATAATAACTTCTCAGTAAATGGTGGCAGCTATTATTAGGGATTTCTGCAGTCTGTGCTGACACCAGTTAGTAAGCAAAACTGGTTCAGCTTGTCCTATAAGAGAATGATTAGCAGAATGTTGTGTTTATAAGAGATCAATCTTTAGGGGAAGCTAAGGTTCGGCTTAATGGTGGATTGCTTGTTCCATTATAAGGCTTGCACTGGCTGTAGATGATGCTGTTGTGCCACCATTATTGCTATCTTCCCTAATGTGGGTGGCAACCAAATTATTCTGAGAGTGTTTGATGTTCACCTACCCCTACTCGCTCAAGGCTGGACCACAGTCTACTAGAAAAGGAATTTGGTCAACTGTGAAGCTGCTTACCACATTTACTGCTCTGGGATAACTGTTCACCCCCATTGGCTAGAGTTTAGCATGACGGTAACTTTGGATGTTGTAGAAACCAAGCATTTCAACAGGCCAGTGTCTACACATGACTAGTATCATACTTTTAATGAATGCAAGGTATGTGTCTATGTGGTGTATATGTGTGTGTAAGAAGGGTATCTGACTTTTTCTTCTCCTTTGGTTGTTCAGTCTTTCAATAAATATTTACTAAATGTCTACTGTATGCTAGGCACTATACTATAAGTAAAGTAGATATGCCTCCACTATTCAGCTTTTGCAAGCAGGTTGATTTCCTGATCTTCCCCTGTAAACTATATTTTCCAGGTTCCCTTGCCAAGTGGCTTCTTGCTAGATTCAGCCAATGGGAGACATTAGAAGAAGGTAGTAGAGCAGGAAGACGAAGAGAAGCAATGGTATTTCTCACTATGTCCCCATCTCCTGCTTTGGGAAGTGGCTACATCTCCTTTGTATCCTACCTCCGGCCAGGCTGCTTCTGTCATGTGGCCTGCTCCCCCTAGGCAGCCCACATCTTGGAATCATGTAACAGTCCCAGCTTTCTTTGTCCTTCCAGCCCTAGGATGGTAGTGGCTTCTTGCTCTTGCTTAACTCTGGGTTGTTTCACTCTCAATTTCTTCAACACCTCTGTAACTAGTTTCCTAAAATTAAATTCCTTCTGTTAAACCATCTGATGTGGTCTCTCTTTCCCTAACTAGACTTTGAGTGGTATGATCTCAATACTTTACATTTTTGGGGGGGGACAGATATTATTCAGAGAGTCCTACAAATACATAATGACATTCTGTGATATGTTAAAAAGTACAGTTACAATGAAGGCATGTAACTGGATGGGGAGCTGTGTTCATCTACTTCAAGGTCTTGCTACTCCAAGTGAGGTCTATGCATCTGTAGCATTGCCATCCCCTGGGGGGCTTGTTAGAAATAAGGAGTCTCAGATCCCATCCCAGTTACAACTGGTTCAGAATCTGCATTTTGACAAGCTTCCCAGCTCACAGGAGTGATCCAGCAATAGCATCTACTTTCAATCTGATTACTGTGGTTCAGACCTCCCAGCTCTAATCTATTGGAATTGTAAAGAATCAGTGGTGGCTCTTAATCTCAGCTGTATTCAGATGAGGAGACCTTGCAATGCCCACTTCTTCTTTTTTTTTTTTTTATTCTTTGCGCTACGCGGGCCTCTCACTGTAGTGGCCTCTCCCGTTGCGGAGCACAGGCTCCGGACGCACAGGCTCAGCCTCCGTGGCTCACGGGCCTAGCCGCTCCACGACATGTGGGAGCTTCCCGAACCGGGGCATGAACCCGTGTCCCCTGCATCGGCAGGCGGACTCTCAACCACTGTGCCACCAGGGAAGCCCGCAATGCCCACTTCTTTTTTTTTTTTTTCGGTGGCATACACATATCTTTTTTTACATCTTTATTGGGGTATAATTGCTTTACAATGGTGTGTTAGTTTCTGCTTTGTAACAAAGTGAATCAGCTACACATAGACATATGTTCCCATATCTCTTCCCTCTTGCATCTCCCTCCCTCCCACCCTCCCTATCTCACCCACCCAGGTGGTCACAAAGCACCGAGCTGATCTCCCTGTGCTATGTGGCTGCTTCCCACTAGCTATCTACTTTACATTTGGTAGTGTATATATGTCCATGCCACTCTCTCACTTTGTCACAGCTAACCCTTCCCCCTCCCTATAGCCTCAAGTCCATTCTCTGGTAGGTCTGTGTCTTTATTCCCGTCTTACACCTAGGTTCTTCATGACATTTTTTTTTCTTATTCCATATATATGTGTTAACATACGGCATTGGCCTTTCTCTTTCTGACTTACTTCACTCTGTATGACAGACTCTAGGTCCATCCGCCTCACTACAAATAACTCAATTTCGTTTCTTTTGATGGCTGAGTAATATTCCATTGTGTATATGTGCCACATCTTCTTTATCCATTCATCTGATGATGGACACTTAGGTTGTTTCCACCTCCTGGCTATTGTAAATAGAGCTGCAAAGAACATTTTGGTACAGGACTCTTTTTGAATTATGGTTTTCTCAGGGTATATGCCCAGTAGTGGGATTGCTGGGTCATATGGTAGTTCTATTTGTAGTTTTTTAAGGAACCTCCATACTGTTTCTCCACAATGGCTGTATCAATTCACATTCCCACCAGCAGTGCAGGAGTGTTCCCTTTTCTGCACACCCTCTCCAGCATTTATTGTTTCTAGATTTTTTGATGATGGCCATTCTGACTGGTGTGAGATGATATCTCATTGTAGTTTTGATTTGCATTTCTCTAATGATTAATGATGTTGAGCATTCTTTCATGTGTTTGTTGGCAATCTGTATATCTTCTTTGGAGAAATGTCTATTTAGGTCTTCTGCCCATTTTTGGATTGGGTTGTTTGCTTTTTGGTATTGAGCTGCAAGAGCTGCTTGGAAATTTTGGAGATTAATCCTTTGTCAGTTGCTTCATTTGCAAATATTTTCTCCCATTCTGAGGGTTGTCTTTTGGTCTTGTTTATGGTTTCCTTTCCTGTGCAAAAGCTTTGCAGTTTCATTAGGTCCCATTTGTTTATTTTTGTTGTTATTTCCATTTCTCTAGGAGGTGGGTCAAAAAGGATCTTGCTGTGATTTATGTCATAGAGTGTTCTGCCTATGTTTTCCTGTAAGAGTTTGATAGTTTCTGGCCTTACATTTAGGTGTTTAATCCATTTTGAGCTTATTTTTGTGTATGGTGTTAGGGAGTGTTCTAATCTCATACTTTTACATGTATCTGTCCAGTTTTCCCAGCACCACTTATTGAAGAGGCTGTCCTTTCTCCATTGTACTTTCCTGCTTCCTTTATCAAAGATAAAGTGACCATATGTGCACGGATTGAGCTCTGGGATTTTTGTCCTGTTCCACTGATCTATATTTCTGTTTTTGTGTCAGTACCATACTGTCTTGATTACTGTAGCTTTGTAGTATAGTCTGAAGTCAGGGAGCCTGATTCCTCCAGCTCCCTTTTCGTCCTCAAGATTGCTTTGGCTATTCAGGTCTCTTGTGTTTCCATACAAATTGTGAAATTTTTTGTTCTAGTTCTGTGAAAAATGCCAGTGGTAGTTTGATAGGGATTGCATTGAATCTGTAGATTGCTTTGGGTAGTAGAGTCATTTTCACAATGTTGATTCTTCCAATCCAAGAACATGGCACATCTCTCCATATATTTCTATCATCTTTAATTTCCTTCATCAGTGTCTTATAGTTTTCTGCATACAGGTCTTTTGTCTCCTTAGGTAGGTTTATTCCTAGATATTTTATTCTTTTTGTTGCAATGGTAAATGGGAGTGTTTTCTTGATTTCACTTTCAGATTTCTCATCATTACTGTATAGGAATGCCAGAGATTTCTGTGCATTAATTTTGTATCCTGCTACTTTACCAAATTCATTGATTAGCTCTAGTAGTTTTCTGGTAGCATCTGTAGGATTCTCTATGTATAGTATCATGTCATCTGCAAACAGTGACAGCTTTACTTCTTCTTTTCTGATTTGGATTCCTTTTATTTCCTTTTCTTCTCTGATTGCTGTGGCTAAAGCTTCCAAAACTATGTTGAATAAGAGTGGTGAGAGTGGGCAACCTTGTCTTGTTCCTGATCTTACTGGGAATGCTTTCAGTTTTTCACCATTAACAACGATGTTGGCTGTGGGTTTGTCATATATGCCTTTATTATATTGAGGAAAGTTCCCTCTATGCCTACTTTCTGGAGGGTTTTTATCATAAACGGGTGTTGAATTTTGTCGAAAGCTTTCTCTGCATCTACTGAGATGACCATATTGTTTTTCTCCTTCAATTTGTTAATATGGTGTATCACATTGATTGATTTGTGTACATTGAAGAATCCTTGCATTCCTGGAATAAACCCCACTTGATTATGGTGTATCATCCTTTTAATGTGCTGTTGGATTCTGTTTGCTAGTATTTTGTTGAGGATTTTTGCATCTATGTTCATCAGTGATATTGGCCTGTAGTTTTCTTTCTTTGTGACATCCTTGTCTGGTTTTGGTATCAGAGTGATGCTGGCCTCGTAGAATGAGTTTGGGAGTGTTCCTCCCTCTGCTATATTTTGGAAGAGTTTGAGAAGAATAGGTGTTAGCTCTTCTCTAAATGTTTCATAGAATTCGCCTGTGAAGCCATCTGGTCCTGGGCTTTTGTTTGTTGGAAGATTTTTAATCACAGTTTCAATTTCAGTGCTTGTGATTGGTCTGTTCATATTTTCTATTTCTTCCTGATTCAGTCTTGGCAGGTTGTGCATTTCTAAGAATTTGTCCATTTCTTCCAGGTTGTCCATTTTATTGGCATAGAGTTGCTTGTAGTAATCTCTCAGGATCTTTTGTATTTCTGCAGTGTCAGCTGTTACTTCTCCTTTTTCATTTCTAATTCTATTGATTTCAGTCTTCTCACTTTTTTTCTTGATGAATCTGGCTAATGGTTTATCAATTTTGTTTATCTTCTCAAAGAACCAGCTTTTAGTTTTATTGATCTTTGCTATCGTTTCCTTCATTTCTTTTTCATTTATTTCTGACCTGATCTTTATGACTTCTTTCCTTCTGCTAACTTTGGGGGTTTTTTGTTCTTCTTTCTCTAATTGCTTTAGGTGCAAGGTTAGGTTGTTTATTCGAGATGTTTCCTGTTTATTAAGGTAGGATTGTATTGCTATAAACTTCCCTCTTAGAACTGCTTTTGCTGCATCCCATAGGTTTTGGGTCGTCGTGTCTCCATTATCATTTGTTTCTAGGTATTTTTTTATTTCCTCTTTGATTTCTTCTGTGATCACTTCGTTATTAAGTAGTGTATTGTTTAGCCTCCATGTGTTTGTATTTTTTACAGCTCTTTTCCTGTAATTGATAGCTAGTCTCATAGCGTTGTGGTCGGAAAAGGTACTTGATACAATTTCAATTTTCTTAAATTTATCAAGGCTTGATTTGTGACCCAAGATATGATCTATCCTGGAGAATGTGCCATGAGCACTTGAGAAAAATGAGTATTCTGTTGTTTTTGGATGGAATGTCCTATAAATATCAATTAAGTCCATCTTGTTTAATGTATCATTTAAAGCTTGTGTTTCCTTATTTATTTTCACTTTGGATGAACTGTCCATTGGTGAAAGTGGGATGTTAAAGTCCCCTACTATGAATGTGTTACTGTCGAGTTCCCCTTTTATGGCTGTTAGTATTTGCCTTATGTATTGAGGTGCTCCTATGTTGGGTGCATAAATATTTACAATTGTTATATCTTCTTCTTGGATCAATCCCTTGATCATTATGTAGTGTCCTTCTTTGTCTCTTCTAGTAGTCTTTATTTTAAAGTCTATTTTGTCTGATATGAGAATTGCTACTCCAGCTTTCTTTTGGTTTCCATTTGCATGGAATATCTTTTTCCATCCCCTTACCTTCAGTCTGTATGTGTCTCTAGGTCTGAAGTGGGTCTCTTGTAGACAGCATATATATGGGTCTTGTTTTTCTATCCATTCAGCCAGTCTGTGTCTTTTGGTGGGAGCATTTAATCCATTTACATATAAGGTAATTATCGATATGTATGTTCCTATTCCCATTTTCTTAATTGTTTTGGGTTTGTTATTGTAGCTCTTTTCCTTCTCTTGTGTTTCTTGCCTAGAGAAGTTCCTTTAGCATTTGTTGTAAAGCTGGTTTGGTGGTGCTGAACTCTCTCAGCTTTAGCTTGTCTGTAAAGGTTTTAATTTCTCCATCAAATCTGAATGAGATCCTTGCTGGGTAGAGTAATCTTGGTTGTAGGTTTTTCTCCTTCATCAATTTAAATATGTCCTGCCAGTCCCTTCTGGCTTGCAGAGTTTCTGCTGAAAGATCAGCTGTTAACCTTATGGGGATTTCCTTGTGTGTTATTTGTTGTTTTTCCCTTGCTGCTTTTAATATGTTTTCTTTGTATTTAATTTTTGACAGTTTGATTAATATGTGTGTTGGTGTGTTTCTCCTTGGATTTATCCTGTATGGGTCTCTCTGTGCTTCCTGGACTTCATTAACTATTTCCTTTCCCATATTAGGGAAGTTTTCAACTATAATCTCTTCAAATATTTTCTCAGTCCCTTTCTTTTTCTCTTCTTCTTCTGGGACCCCTGTAATTCGAATGTTGGTGCATTTAATGTTGTCCCAGAGTTCTCTGAGACTTTTTTCTTTATTCTTCTCTGCAGTAGTTATTTCCACTATTTTATCTTCCAGGTCACTGATCCGTTCTTCTGCCTCAGTTATTCTGCTCTTGATCCCATCTAGAGTATTTTTAATTTCATTTATTGTGTTGTTCATCACTGCTTGTTTTATTTTTAGTTCTTCTAGGTCCTTGTTAAATGTTTCTTGCATTTTCTCTATTCTATTTCCAAGATTTTGGATCATCTTTACTATCATTATTCTGAATTCTTTTTCAGGTAGAGTGCCTATTTTGTCTTCATTTGTTAGGTCTGGTGGGTTTTTACCTTGCTCCTTCATCTGCTGTGTGTTTTTCTGTCTTCTCATTTTGCTTATCTTACTGTGTTTGGGGTCTCCTTTTTGCAGGCTGCAGGTTCGTAGTTCTTGTTGTTTTTGGTGTCTGTCCCCAGTGGCTAAAGCTGGTTCAGTGGGTTGTGTAGGCTTCCTGGTGGAGGGGACTAGTGCCTATGTTCTGGTGGATAAGGCTGGATCTTGTCTTTCTGGTGGGCTGGTCCATGTCTGGTGGTGTGTTTTGGGGTGTCTGTGGACTTATTATGCTTTTAGGCAGCCTCTCTGCTAATGGGTGGGGTTGCATTCCTGTCTTGCTAGTTGTTTAGCATAGGGTGTCCAGCACTGTAGCTTGCTGGTCGTTGAGTGAAGCTGGGTGCTGGTGTTGAGATGGAGATCTCTGGGAGATTTTCACCATTTGATATTACGTGGAGCTGGGAGGTCTCTTGTGGACCAGTGTCCTGAAGTTGGCTCTCCCTCCTCAGATGCACAACACTGACTCCTGGCTGCAGCACCAAGAGCCTTTCATCCACACGGAGTTAGAAGTAAAGGTGGCCTTGAAGTTCCCCAAGGATGTGATGTGATTAGGACCTTGAGTATATCAGTTTAGCCAGGTATCTATTGTGACTTCAGACAAACTATTCTCTTCTGCTTTCTTTATTTAGGAAGCAATGTTAGCCAGTCTCTTAAGATTTCTTTGTTCCAGGCAGAATTGTCACTGTCCTCTTATTCTGTGGGGCGATGGGCCTCATGGTCCAGCTGTACAGGCAGGAGGCTTTTTTTTGTCCTTTGTGCTTAGAGTAGTGCCAGTTGCTCATAGGGGGCCACTTGCAGAGGCCTGAAGGCAGCCCTTCCAGCCAGAGTTCCTGATGCGAAATAGCTGCGCGGACACCTCAGCACAGCAGGCCGTGCGCAGAAGCCCGCAATGCCCACTTCTTAACGCTGCTTGAGCAAACACTGCAGGCAAGACTCTAGGGCAAATGCAAGACAGAGGGTGGAAATTAGAATAATTCATGTAGAAGAGCTGGGAAACTGTTTGCTGGCTATGTTTTAGTAGCTGGAAGCAGAGCCCTAGAGGACTGGATCTTTGAAATGTATTGAAGCATGCTGTGGGAAAGTAAATATCTTTCCCAAAGTGACCATATCTTATATTAGCCAATGTAGGACATTTGGTCACCACAACCTTTTCATATCACTAAACTTCAGGTGAGACTCACATGCATTGCTTTTAAACCACAGTGAAAGAGGCTGTCAGAGAGACAGAAGTTGTGCAAATGTTATAGGCAGGTTTTTAATGATGATCTCCTTAATTTTTAAATAGTTTCCCCATTCCCCCAACCTAATCACTGATTTTGGATGTACTATTCTCTTTACTGTGACCGTTACTCAGAAGTGAGAATAGTGGAAGAATAATAGAATCTGGAAGCAGAAGA
This sequence comes from Delphinapterus leucas, assembly GCF_059928025.1. NCBI lineage: Eukaryota > Metazoa > Chordata > Mammalia > Artiodactyla > Monodontidae > Delphinapterus > Delphinapterus leucas. The sequence continues at coordinate 82,562,240 of NC_143136.1, forward strand.
CCATGTAAAGACCTACCTGTGCCATTCTGTGAACTGTGCTACCTTGGGCCAGTGCCTTAATGTTTCTGATGCTCAGTTATTTTATGTGCCAAATGAGACTGCAAACTCCTTACTCATTGGTTTGTGGTGTGGTTCAGATGGTATGAGAATGTGGTCTATAAAGGGAAGGGAACTAACTAGTGTTGAAAAACTATACTTAAAGCAAAGTAAACTGGCAAAACTGCAGGCGGGGTGTAAAAGGCATCCAAAGTGTGATTAAAGTGCGATGCTCTGTAGCTTCTGTACTTGGGTCAAAAGGACTAAAGAGTGCACAGTGTCCAGTGTCCCCTTGAAAATATTTGTGTGTGTGTGTGTGTGTGTGTGTGTGTGTATGTTTTAATGTTAGCCTGTAGATCATTCAACCAACCCTTGCCTCTTGAGCCTGTTTTGAATTTGTGGCTGCTAACTCACTTCTTTCTTACTTGTGGCCATAATGCTGAGATTCAGTCAACAAATGTTTCCTGAGCATTGATGCTATGCCAGGCACCATTATACGTGTTTGGAATACTCAATGAATAAACACAAAACTCCTGTTCTCACAGAGTTTAAATTTTAGTAAGGCCAAATTGGTATAGCAGGATGCTTCTGGTTATACTGAAGTCGATCTAATTTCTATCAGCTCTGCCTAAGGACATGGAACTGGTCCTAGGTGGTTCTAGGCAGGATGAGTATGAAGACCCGTGTTTGAGTTGCTTGCTGGTTATAAACTGCTGTTTGTCCACCTCTGATTTTAGAGTATGTAAAAGTATTCCATATTAACACCATTTATGTGTATCCTCTTTATGCTACCCTCCCCAATAACTGAGTCTACTCTCATGACTATGTCAAATCTACTGCCAGCCTCCTGGGATGAGGATACCTTCTGCTTGCACTGTATTCCTTCACTCACTCATTCATTCAGTCATCCCTTTAACTAATATATATTGAAAGTATTGAAAGCATTATGTTAGTCACCAGGGTAGGAACTGAGAGTACAACTATGAATAAGACTGAAAATGACGCTGTCTTCACAGAGCATCCTTTCTAGTGAGGGAGCCAGTGGACATAATTGCTCAATTACAGTTGTGAAAAGGACCACAGAGTAAAAGTGTGCCATAATAGTAGAGTCTCTAATAGAGGTACTTAGACTTGCCTGATTAGTTCACTTTCTTGAGGAAGACATTTGAACCGAGTTTTGTATAGTTGTATGTGGGGGGAAAGTGGCACTAGTTGGTGAAGGAGGGAAGTAAGAACACTCTATGCGAAAGAACACCATGTGTAAAGGCTCCAAGGCAGGAGAGAAATTGGCATATTTGAGGAATTGGAAAGGGTGGTATTACCAGATCCTAAAAAATGAGTGGAATTAGGGAACTGGAGCTGGAGATGTATGTAATCTTATAAACCATGTAAAGGATTTGGGTGTTTATGCTAAAGGTAATAGAAAACCATCAAAGAGTTTTATGCTGGGGTGTGATATGATCTCATTTATGTTTCAAAGTAAACATTTTGGCTGCAATATAGAAAATGGGTTGGAAGAATGGCAGGAATGGACGTGGAGAAACCAACTGGTAAGCTATTATAGCTGTCAAGGCAAGAGATGAAGTTAGCTTTGATTAGGGTAGTAGCCTAGGTGATGGAAAGAAATAGATGGATTTAACAGGTATTAGGGATTAAAACTGGCAGGATGGTGACTGAGTGGATAGTGGTGCTAAGGAGAAGGGAAGATCAAGGATTCTGGCTTGGGCACCTGGGTGAATGGTGGTATCCTTCACTGAGATGAGGCATACTGGAGGAGGACTGATGTTTGGGAAACAAAATGACTTATGTTTTGAACAAGTTGGATTTGTGCTTCCTTTAAAACATCCAGAAGAAGATATTGAGTTGGATATACAGATCTGGAGGTCAGAGGTAAAGTTTGGGCTGCAAACTGCTGCTGCTAACTACCTCAATCATTGTTGGGTAAGCACTTCAGATACTGGAATTAATACTTCAGATCTTGACTGATGGCAAAAGCATCCTATCAGCCCTCTCTATGAAATGAGTATTACAATTCACATTATTTTCAATGCCTCTTGACAGATTATGAGGCTTTTACAATGTCTCCATATTAAAACTCAGACTAAGATTGCCAAATTGGTCTGTACTGCCAACAACCTGGTACACAGTTAAGATGATAATGAAATGTGTCTGTTGCAAACATTGCTAGTTGCCTCCCAACGCCCATTCACTCTTCCTCCTTAGTAACAGAACCTGGGCTACATTTCCTAGCACCATTTGAAGTGGTATGTGGCCCTATGACTCAAGTGCTGGACAGTTAGATGTGAAGAGTAGTAGTATGTGGGCAAAGCCCTTAATGGTGGAAGGAATGGGTAGGGAGAAGCGCAAGTCCTCCTGCCTACTGCTTGGAATCCAGATGTAATGGCTGGAAAAACAGCTGCTATTCTGGATTATGAAAATCATGTGTGGCAAAACAGAAAAGTAGAAGGAGCATGGGTCCTTGATGACTTCATGGAGCCCTGATATTAACCTTAGGTTGACTAAAGTCTTTTTACTTAAAAAGGGGGTGGAAGTCTATGTGTATTTAAGTTGTTGTTGTATCTCTGTTATTAGCAATTGAATTCAATTATTTTATTCTATGTTTGGTTATTACCTGGGTATTTTACCATAATGCAACCTATTATAGTATGAAATTTGGTATAAAGAGAGTCATTTTGGATCTCATCAAAGAAGTATATTACTGGAGTGCTAGTGGAATCTTGTTTTAATACTGCTTATCTCTTGCCCAAGACCTGATCAAGGGCAATGCAAAGGCAGGGACCAGGAAGATCAGTATCTGAGATTGAATGGCAGACAGAAACTCCAATAGAAGACAAGGAAATGAATTAATGATTTTTTAAAAATACTTGCAGATAGTATCAGTGAGCTTTTGCTGCATAACAAATCACCCCAAAATGTAGTGACTTAAAACAATAAGCATTTGTCTGGTTTATGCTTTTGCACATTGGTAATTTGGGCTGGGCTCACATGGGCTTCTCCAGTGATCTGAGCTAGGCTTGGCTACACTTGGCTGGAGCTCTTTCAGGTTCTGTGATCAGGTGCCAGGGAAGCTGAGGCTGATGGACTTTTGGCTGGGGTGCTCTGGTTTTCCTCTATGCAGTATCTTATTCTCCGGGACTTATTCACATGATGATGGTGGCAGGGGTCCCAAAAGAGTGAGTGGAAGTATGCAAAGCTTCTCGAGGCCTAGGCTTGGAACTACCATACAGTTGTATCTGTACCTACCTATTGGCCAAAGCAAATCGCACACCAGCCTAGGTTTAAGGGGTAAAATAATAAATTTTATTTCCTGATGGATTTAAAGAAATTGTGGGAGAATTTGTAGCTGTTTTTGCAATCTACCACACAGACACCTAAAGATCTAATTTAAAGGAGAAATGACAAGGGAATAGATGCTCCAGCAGAAGCAAGATATCTGAACAACCTCTGCAGGAAATGTAACCCAGGGGTTAGGAGTATGGTTGTGCATTTATACAGAACTGGATTCAAATCCTGACTGTGTTGTTGACTGGCTGGGTTCCTCATTAATCATGACTATCTCATGGGTTTGTGAGGATTGCATGTATGTAACACTCTTAGTATGGTGCCTGGCATATGCTAAGTAATAATAAGTGGCAGCTGTTATAGTTGTTATCCCTATAGGATACTTCAGTGGCATAGGGCCTGGGTTGGAGACAGGACTGATCAGGACTGGAGACTGAAGGCTGGGCAAGAGAGAGGTTGGCTCAGGTTGGCAGAGAAAAATGAAAGTTATTACAGCATGATGTAGTGGACTAGGGCAGGACAGATTTTAGGGTCAGACAGACTAGGGACTCATCAGAGGTTTAGGCACACAGGTCAGCACAGGTCTTCTACCAACAATAATGGTTAACGTTTACCGAGCACTTAAAATATGCCAAGCACTGTTCTGAGTGTTTTACAGTTACTACCTCATTTAATCCTCACAATGCTTCTATCTAGGTGTTATCCCCCTTTTATATTTGGGGAAATTGAGGCACAAAGAGATTTTAGCACATTTCCCAAGGCCGCACAGCCCATGGGTGTGATACCAACCAGGTCTGTCTCACTCCTGACTCCAAGCTACTGGCACCCTCAGGATACCCTGGGTTGATCCCAGGCAGGAGCCAATGTCAGGCAAGTGAGGCAAGTCAGAAGTTTCCAGAGAGGCAAGGAAGATTCAAGCAAGCCATGTGTGGTACCCAAAAAGCAATAGCTGAGCAACTGCTGAGGGAAGAGGCGAAGGGGAAGACTGTCTTAATAATTGAGACCTTCTGTATAGCTCAGCACTCCCATTTGCACTATTTCTGGCATTAAAATTTCTAGTCCTCAAAATGAGGAAGGTGAGACTTACTTTCCCTTCACAACTCAGGTACTCAAAAGAATAGTCTCCATTTGTTAACTCTGCTTCCTCCTCTCCTACTGCTTTAATCCACTGCTGCAGCCTGACTCCCAACCTCTACCTTGGTCATCCTGTGACCTGAGATGGCCACATCCAGTGGACCCTATTCAGTCCTCATTGCTTGGTGTTGAAGAGCTCTGGTTATTCATTTATTGAAATGCTTTCCTCCTGCCTGGGTAATCTTGGCCTAGAGGAGGAGAATCTCATCTTTCATCAATCCTGACCTCAGGTAGCCCACTCATTCTCTTGGCCAAGTGCAACTCCTCCACTCAACTTTTTATCAGGCATTTACAGCAGCTCATTCCTATTCCTATGACCAATTTCAGGCGTCTCACTGTTTCAGAAATTTCTTTCCTATTCCTTTGAGTGATAAGAACATACATACAGACTCTGAGCTGTAGTCTTGAATACAGGAATCTGAAGTAGGGGCAGTGGCTATCATTGCTTGAGCCCACATTACGGGACCTCTTTACACACAATGTAATCAGCTTTCATCACAAGAAGTCTGTGAGCTAAGTAGTACTATTTTAATCTTACAGATAAAGAAACTGAGGCTTAGAGAGAAAATTAGCATACAGCTGGTACAGGAGGAGTCTGGATTCAAAGATACTCAGATTGTTTTGACACCAGAGCCTCTGTTTTCCTGCTACCTCATTCTGCTTCTCATAATTCACAAACTGTATACCATGGGATCAATAGCGTTATCTGCAACACAAGAATCTAATTTTCATTTATTTATTTGTTTGTTTATTATTTATTTACTATTATTGCCTTTGGGACACAGTAGAACCTGGCTGACTGATTAAGGAGAGTTCAAACACAGGCTTCCTTCCCAATTGCCCAGGGTGTAAATGACCAAAGGTCTGAATTCTATTTGGATACCTGGGTGCTGCCTTTTCTGTAATTTGCAGCCAGAGTCTGTCCTTAGTTAGAATGTCCCTGGGATTTTATGAGCACGGGGAAAATGCACTGGTGTGATTACAGATCAATAGCTCTTCCACAAGACACAGATGTAGAGCAAGCAATAGTTCAGAGATTAGAAACTGCAATCCAGGCATGAAGGCACCTTGGAAAAACACATATTTTATCCCACCCCCCTTTGGGATCATTGAGTGTCACTGAAGCCAATAAGTTAAAACTTAATATGTGAAGCTTAATGGGCGAAGCAGCATATTAACAGAGGAAAATGAGAGGTATTTCTTGACCTGGTAATTTGGAAGGAGAGTAGGTGAAGTGTGTAAATTAGAGAAAATTCAAAGGTGAGTCATTTTGGAAATGTATAGTAGGCATATATCACACTAACTGCAGCTCAGAATTGTGGATCTCACCCCTGAAATCCATTAGAGTGGGGCTTCCCAGCATTTTTACCATTTTAATACTTGCATGGTTGTTTGCTTGATTTTGTCACATGTGGCCTATGTTTATTTAAAACTTCAAATGAATTAAAATGATTATTTCTCTGAAGTTTTAATGACGTTCCCTTGAGGTAATTAGAGGTACTTTGTGGTGGGAGGCATCCCAAGGCTGGGAATTATGGTATTATGTAAATGAAACCCACGTGCTACCTCCTTCCATTTTTAACTTAGAAGGAACAGCTGGATCTAGTGTTTAAAGATCTGAGGTTAAAAAGAAAGGAAGCTCAGTGATCCAAAGGACAGGTCTGAAGAGAGGTGGGAAGACCTTTGGGTTCCTTGCCCAAATCTAAATAGGAATTAGTGTAATTGCAGGAAAGGAAAACACTATGTCATCCCATTCTGTCAGGAATTTAATCCCTGCCAAGTCTTAGGATGCTATGTCTAGGAGTTCATTCATTCAACAAATATTTGTTAAGGGCCTATTATGTGCCTGGTTCTGAGGTACAATCAGCAAGCAGTAAATCAAGTAGTCCCTGTCCTCAAGAAACTGAAATTCATTTGGGATAGACTGACAGCCAACACATAGAGTATTATGTCAGCTGATACAAAGTGATATTAAAAAGAAAGAGAGAGAGGGAGAGAGAGAGGAGCAGGAAGAGGGAGAGAAGTGCTTTTTTATACAGAGTGATTCAGGAAGGACTCTCTGAGATGGCACTGTTTGAATAAAGGAGGGGTTTGTACAAAAATTCAATGGAGTAAAAAGTAACAAGTACAATGTACTTGTGAACCTAGGTCACAGGAGAACTAAGAGAGACAGTTCACTAGAATTCCATTTGAACTCCAGCAGTGCCCTTGGCTATACTATTAAATGGATATTTAGAAAAGACCCTTGAGCACTCATAGGGTCTCGCTGCCAGAAAGCTACCATACCTTGGTCTTGAAACTCTGCAGAGCTCTATAGGCTTGCTAATAATATGAATCTGTGATGATAAGGACCACTGAACAATCCCAGTTTGGACGCTGATTTAGTTTATCATTGCACCTAGTCCCAATGACAACAGCAACAAGCCAGGCAATTATCCAACTCTAGGGAAAAACAAATCAAGATGCTCAGACCACACAATGCATTGAAGTTATTCTTTTTGACAGGTTGTCATAGTGTGTTAAATAAAATTTCTCATCTACACATCTGAAGGTAAGAAGTAACATGGCATAGAAGCTTCAGCAAGAATAGAATTGGCTATTTGAGGGAAGTTTTACCTTCAAGACGAAAGTCACTTGCTTACTTAAGCCATTATCCATCTGCCTTCTTACACCTGAATCTTCTCTAGTATATTTCAGGTTTTTGCCATGGTTAGGATATTTTTTTTTTTTTTTTTGTCTGTGAGAAAAAGAACCCATTCAAACAATCTTAAGAAAAACCGGAGAAATTAGGGAGAGATAAGGCAATAGCATCAGACCTAAGGGAAGGAAGTCAGTTGGGGCTCATGAGATACTAGAACCCCAAGTAGGCAATCATAAAGAATGGAAGTTACTTTCTCCAGCTCTCTGGAATCTTGTGGTCTCTTGTCTTTGCTTCTTTCTGCCCATCTGCTTCATTTGTGTGTGTGTGTCTCTCTCTCTCTGAAGAATGGGTTTCTAGATTTCTCTGAGCACATGGCTGCTCTAGATTCTATCTTTACATTACTTCCTTGTTCATTCTTAAAAAAAAAAAAAAAAGACTCACTAGGAACTAGTCTTATCCAATAAATAAATACGTGTAAAAAGCAAGTTACAAATAAATATACACAGTGCAATCTTGTTCTATAAACAGTTTTAGTACGTGTATGTATGCTTAGAAAAAAAAAATGGGACAGAAATGAACTAAAGTGTTTTTAATGGTTATCTCCAAGTGATAGGATTATGGGTGATTTAACTTTTTTCTTTGAGCATGTCTGTACTTTTCCATCAGTACCATATCTATTTTTGTAAATTAAAAAAAAAATGAAAGTGAAATACATGTGGTGAATCCAATTAGCCTAGGACTAAACCTGACAACAGAGCAGGCATGTGCCAGATCTAGGGTTAAGGGAACAAAGGCTTATGGAAGGTGGTGGCCAATTGCATTGGGGAAGGTAGCAGGAAAAACTTCACACACACAGAGGGGTTGGCTCTTTATTTCTACATTTATTTGTTTTCAAGAAAAAACCCTCAGTTTTCAGTACCATCATGGGAAGAGAATTTGCAAATAATGATGCCATGTTCCTCAGATCTCCAGATTTTCTTTTTCCTTCTTGCTTTACTTGTGCAACTAAATGTTATCTAAGAGTCAGTCAGTCACAGCATCCTATGTTGTAGAACCCACTGCTCAGTGACATCCAGGTGATAAAGCTGAGGGTAAGGACTTACAGTAGGGAGCCTATATCCTACATGACCAAATCTAAATGGCCCAAAGAAAGACACTTGTTGTTATCAAGCATACAGTAGCCAAATGCAGCTTCCCTTGTCCATTCAATTCAGCATCTATAGATCTACAGTTCTGTGCCCTGACTGGCCCTTACCACCATCATCTTTACTGCTAGGTATGGCAATTGGCTCTGGTTCATCTCTGGATAGGTTTTCAGAGATTAGGAAGCAGAGTAGGAGAAGACCTAGCTTGGGGCACAATTTAAACAGGACCTTGGACCAGCAATCAGGGCAGCAGAGAAGACCAACCAAAACACCAGAGGATCCAAAGTGAGCCACAATGGAGAGTGTGGCAAGGTTGGTTAAGGTCTAGAGGCTAGTACAATAAGGGGTGCACTAAGTGGGCAAAGGAGGGTGAGGGCAAGGGATGAGGGAACTGTTAAAGTTTAGCCAAGGGCTTAGAAAGAGCCAAGATGGCTTCCCATGAAGCCAATCTGTCAACAACCATTTATCAATCAATATTCAGCTATTCACTATCTATTACCTAGCAACCCTGAGCTGGGTGTGTGTCCTATGGGAGGGTGTGTGTGGGATAAATGAGTCGTGTAAATGTTTGTGAGCCAGAGAAGAAGACTTGCTTGCAAAGTTCCATTGGAGAGCTGAACTGAGTTCCCAGTTAATCCACAAAAACCATAGCAAGGACCCATGAGAGATTTATTATTGACAATTGTTACATCTTGGTCAAGCAATCTCCTGGAACTCCATATACACACTCCTGCATGAATATGGATGCAGTTCAGAATATCTGGTGTTCATATTAGCAATGAGAGGGAGATGTGTCCCTCTATAGGGAAAAAGCAGAAAACAACTTTAAGTGAATTAGATATTAGGGAGAATTTCCTCCCCCAAAGTTTGAGGAGTCAGTGATGGGACACTAAGAAAGGAACTGTTAGATCCTTATTCCCTGCAAATTTCAAAGTTTTCTTCACGGCTTAAATTCTGCTTGGCCTGGAGGCAGGGTAGGACTGAGATGGCCTCTCTGATGGTCTTCCAGTTCCAAGTTTAGTTCTGTGTTTATGGCTTAGAAAACCCAACACCTTAACTGCTCAGATATCCTAGACACTGAATGTTTTTCACAGATTTGGTAGCAGAAACACCCTACCTCTTTGTTTAGCCACTTGAAAAGGAGGATTAAAGGGGAAAAAAAATCAGAGACTTGCTACGAATAGATGGAATGAGGCTTGTTTTGTAAAGCAGTGCCTCTAAATTGTGCCTGTATTCCTCATGGAAACTAAAGACAAAGCCAAGTTCGCTTTGTGCAAATTCAGCAGCACTGAGACCCCTTGGCAGAATGCCACATCACCCCTTGCTTGGGCAATGTTTGTGCAAAATCTTACTTGGTGAGCCCTTGCTTTCCTCCAAAGAACAAACAGGGTGGAAATTCCTGATCTACTGCGTTATCACCAGTAATCTGACCTGCAGGCTTGTACCTGAATACTGAAACCTTGGGGTTCACTGCTCAAATATAATACTTGGGAAAAGAAGAAAAGGAGTAAAGAGACTCTTCTTAACCTTTGCAAATGTCACACACTATTTATATAACATTTACCACTTGTATTTTCTACAGCCCAGGATTTTGTGAGGAGAAACAACAGGCCCTTTAAGCTAAGCTGCATTCCTACAGGTTTTAAAACGCAGCCTTTCCTCTCAGAAGGCTAAGCTTATAGTATGGACATCATACTTCAGGGGCTGATTGCCTCATAAACAATTTGAATTCTATTTCTTGGATAATTCCTGAAACTGGTCTTCTAATAGCTTCAGAAGAGAAAAAATTTCCCAGCCCTAAATAAATTACCAGCCCTAAAATAAAAGTTGCTATCTGTTGGATGGAAGTTTTGGAATTCTTTCACTCTGTGTCATAATAAATGCAACAAGTTTTCATTTTCTAATCTAGTCTTATTAAATAAAAATTGCACTTTTACAAAGACTGGACTCAAATTTCTATTGTCTTGCTTGTGTAACCACTAAGGAGCCTGAACTTGGCTGAACGAGTTGCTATGTGAGGACTGGTATTTTACAAATTCGAGAAAGGTGGAAGCCACAGAGTCTCATTTTGACAACCTTACCAACTGTAGGTAGATAAGAAAAGCAAACACAAGTTAATGCCACCCAGGGATAGAGAAAACATGAACGTCCAGGAAATATGATAAACAAGTATATAGATCTAAGGCCTCATTGAAGGCATTTGCTTCAACTAAAATGTAGGTTTCATATATTTGATCCTTTAATAAAAGTAGACATTTTAGACTGAGAGCTTCTGAATAGCTGAAGTGTTGGGGTGTTTTAGAACTAAGACATTGTACCTTGTCTTAAAATGGCTGCCATCACTATTGTCAGAGGTTGTCAGCTGGCTGTGCTCAGGCTGCCTTTGACTCAAAAGTTGTATTCTGTTTGGCTCTCACTGTATTTAGAAATAATTAGTTGTAAAATCTTAAAATGAGGGTGTTTCAAATAAAAAAATACAGATTTATGACTCTTGAAAAATGATAGGTTCTAAAAGGATTGGCCACATTCCCACTTTCTTGACTGGGTGGAATTGGGGAGAGGTTGCCCCTTCTCTGGGGCACATACTTTCCAGTTTGGCACAGGTTGGCTGAGACCCACTTTGCTCTATGTTTGCCTCCTTGACAACTGCAGATCTTTGGTTTTGACCAAAAACCAGAGCCTGAATGCTCCACACTAGCTCAGAGGTGACAGTCTGTGGCAGGAATGCCACCTGGTGCCACTGGAGACAATTGTGTGCCTCTTCCTTCTACACTCTGGTGAAGACATTTCTTTTCTTTTTCTTCTTCTTACAGAGGTATTATGCCATAGATGAAGGAGCCCTGGATTGAGGGCTGGGGACTTGGCTCTAGTGATAATTTCTTTTACCTAATTGAGTGAATTCACGAGAGCCTCTTAATCCTTCAGAGTCTCATTTTCTTTATGTGTAAAATGAGGGGTTCGGGGTTCATTGATTCATTGCCTTTTAAAACACATCTATTCTGTTGCACAGATTTAAAGATGCACCAAAGGACTCAATTATAAAAAAACACAAACTGATGTTGTGTGACATGCTCTGTGACTGTGTCTAACATCTTCTTAAAAAAGCGTGAATTTGAATGCCTTTCACCACTTTCCATTGTCTCCACCGCTCCTAGCCAAGCAGGCTCTCCGTTACCTACCTGGTCTGGCAGTCACTGAGTTAAAGAATGGCCCCTGATCTCTAGGTCCCTTTCCTGCTAGGATGTCCTGTGGTTTTTTTCTCTTCCAACACTCACATCTTCTTCCACCTTGCCTCCTTCTTTATTCTCTTCCTGTCTCCATATCCCCCAGCCAAAGGCTTGCTGTGGGTTTAGCTTTTAAAATCTGCCATACTTTCTGGAGAGAGAATTCCTTTGGCTTTGTCCCTTTGTTGCTTTTTATTCTCACCTTGACAATAAGGACATAATTCTCAGTTTTACTCTCAGCTTGGTTTACTGCTAACCGAAGTTTCCCCCGTTTCTTTGCAGCAGCTGTTCTCAGACTGCTAACCGGTTTTTAAAAGGCTTGAATTTGGAAATACGGTCGCTGTGTGCCTCTTCAGAGATTCATCCATAACTGTCAGAGTCTTTTCATTCCCTGTCTTTTGCATAGGTTTCTTTTATGAGCAGAGTAATTTGCATTTGTCTTTAATTCTTAATTTGTCTTTGCATTTGCTGTGGATGTAACATGCACATTTGCATGTTCTTTTCACTTCCATTCTCTTGGACTGGGGCTGTCTGAGGTGTAAACCATAGAGAGGTTCAGGAGCATGTTTGCTGAACAGTAAACTTGGCTCTTCTGGTTTCATCTTATCCCTCCCTCCCCTTACCTGAGTTGTCTTATTATATTTAGATGCTCTAAACTGTGATCAAACATAGCCTATGTTTTCCATTCCTCTGGCTGCTTAATGCCATTAACCGAATATTAGACCTTTAAATAGTAGTTGCACTCACCTATCAGGAGAAGAAACTCTGTATAAGAGGATACTATTAGATTCTGGAATATAGAATCCTTGGGATTTAATTCTGTCCCTACCATTAACCAGTTGGGTGCATATCATGTACCTTTCTGGTCCTCAGTTTGTCTGTAAAAGGTGACCAATAACAATGTTTCTATTTCACAGAATTCTTCTGAGGTGCAAAGGGTAGGATGGGTGTAGAACCCTTTAAGGAGTATCATATTCTGGACCATTATGAAATACGGTGCCCTGAGGACCCCAGGCAGTACTGCCTCTGAGCACTCTGTTCAGCTTCTGTTTGGTTAATGATGGAGCTTTAGTTCCATGGAGTTTCACCAACAATGACCACTGAGTTTCAAATCATATCACAGCTTCACAGTGAGAGGAAAAGGACCAGGTTAAAATCTACCCACAGTCTCATGCTAGGGGCTTCTCTATTGGTGTGAAATAACATTTAAACTGAAGGTTAATGTCTTACACTAAACCTGGAGTCCTGGTGCCTACAAAAAGCATTAGTTCTAATTACTCTTTGTAGAAAGGCAGACTAGAAGTGGCCCTATATATTCCAACATAAAATTAAAGGGCTGTTCTTGAGAAGTAGATTTTTTTTTTCTGCAGTGTAGAATATTGAGAGAATTGTTAGTTGCTTCTATGGCCCACTCTGTAGCAATATGTAATTTTTTTGCCTCTTGGAGAGGAAAATTTCTAGTCAGTGTGAACCAATTGTAGGGTGTAAAGAAGTAGTTTTTAACTACGTCCAGTGATCCCTCCTCACTGCTTTTCTTCATCAGAGTTTAATCACCAGAAGGCCCTTGGAGGCAGTGGAGGGGTATCTAGATTTCCTATAAAATCTACAAGGTCCTTGAGAATGCATCATCTCCTCAAACCATGAACCTCTTTCCTCCCTGGCACTCCTACTGCCCTGGAATTAGGCCTTTCTCTGTTTGAACTAGGCCCTGAGACATATGGAGTTAATGGATTTACCTGAATCAGAGGTTCAGATAGTTTAGATAATGGGGCAGTTTATTCCTTGGCTAAGAATCCATTCTCCCTCAGTTCTTCTTGTCACCTCTTTACTACTCCCAGAACCCTTGTTTCTGGGTTTTTAGGAAGAGAGAAGATCTCGGATTACTTTTCAGAGATCTCTGCTCCAGATGGTTCAAGTGTGAATAAGAAGGACTCTGATGGGAATCTAAGCCCATTGCTCCTGAGACACACTCCAAAATTTGGAGGCTAGAGTATAAACAGAAGGAAAAAAAAAACCCTCAGGCTGATAAGTCAAAAAAGGTACAGATATCACATGCCAGGAAAAAAGAAACCAAAACTAAAACACAGTAGTGTTGGATAAATTGAAGAAAACATTGTTTTTCTTGAAAGTTTAGAATGAAAGTTTGGGTTTAGAGAGTTATATTTTATTTTATAACTTATGAGCAACATTTCATTGAAGTAGGAAGGTTCTTCACTGCAAATCTTCATAGTTGCAAAAGACTGCTGTTTTCTTGGAGCTTAATAGAACTTTTTGAAACTATTAACACTTAACTATAAATCAGAGTTTAGGAAGTGGATTTATTGTCCTATTAACCCTTGTCTGGGTAGATGAAATGCAAACTTCATTTCAACTGATTTCTTTGGAAGTAGCTTCCGAATTTCTGTGGTTGGGAGGACAGGCCATTCGTTCTTTAAAACTTGATGGGCTTCAACAGGGCAACTATAAATTCTCTTCTGACCTAATCTCTCACCTAGGGAAGGGTTATTTTCTTTCCAGATTGCTGACTGATTTCCTTCCTGTAGTGCTGGAAAGCCTTGTTCAAAGATCTCAAAGCCTGGCTGCATCTCTTTCCTAATGAAGCACCCTTAGCTTGAAGCTGGGGGAGAAGGTCCATCTGGCTTCTGCCATATGTGTGTATGCTGTCACACCAGTAAACACGGCAGAGTTTGCCGACAGTGCGGAGTTTCAGTTAGTCAGTCATAAATTAGAGATGAGATATGCTGTGTTCCTGCTGCTGCAAGCTTTCACACTCCAGAAAGGAATCTCTACTTACCTATCCTAAAGAAGAAGAAAATGTGGTTCAAGGAACCATATGAGGGGATGCCACACCAAGTCAAAGGCACATATATATATATATCTATATTTAGAGACAGGAAGAATGTGCACAGGATTAGGAAACAAAAATCATCTCCTAAGCACCTGATTTGTATCTGTTTGATTATTCAGTTGGTGCATTGGCTCTTTTGTTTCAAAGTGTATACATGTAGCCAATTATGTTTTTTTCCACTTCGGGTGGGTGCTAGGGAACAACTCCTGGAAAAGTCTTAAAAAACATTCCTACACTGGGTGAACATATGTGTAGTTTCCCCTCAAATGTGCTTTATTCTTGTCTGATAATCAGATAGGGAGAAAATAATTAAATTTTAATGCATCTGTCTTTTTAAAGAGAAAAGTGCTTTCTGATTCTTAATGGCAAGATTTCATTATTATGATTTTAATGCTTTTAGACTAAAGGAGAGTTTACATGTAGGCTGCAAAGAAGCATAGCTAAACTATTCCTCTAAGACATCTTTGTTTCATTTATGGGCTTGTGTGGAGGTGTGTTTAAATGTATTACATTTAAAACAGACTGTGATACATTAGACTATTTAAACATCTTAAACCAGAATAGCTTCAGATAACATTGCTATCTGTATCTGAAGGTATTACCACAAGAAGGTCACAACTTCTAAAACAGATTATCACACGTTTTAAATCCTGAACACCCTTTTCACCCAAGAGGTCCTGTGACCCACCCCGCATCTTCAAACCTTCTCACATCAAAAAAGAGTAAGACCTTAAAATACCTTCAATGGTATGATAACTGGAAAACCATGGCAATCTATTTCATTTGATTATTTCAGAAATGGTCAGACCCTGACCTCAGCTAAGTTTTGTTTCTTTGAGGTTGGGATTTAGGGCAGGGAAAGAAAGGTGATGATGGATGGGGTGAGGAGAACAACTTAAGTTTCTAATTCATAAAAAAAACGACTGGGAAAAAGGAGGGAAGGAGGCCAAGACTGGCTTGCAAGAAAAGGGAGCTTTTGGTTTTATCTCAGTACCAGAAATAAAGACTACATGCCCTTTGAAATTCCCTGTTTGATACTTACTAATAGCAGGATTGACATATTTTTAGAAAAACTTCAGGCTTTGCATATGTAATTGGTTGTAGCCATCATTCAGTAACATCAAAAACTGATTATGTTGTTGCACTCAAATGCAGTAGTCCCTTCAAAAGTCATGTCCAACTCAAAATGTTACCTTATTTGGAAATTGGTTATTTTTGGAAGTAACTAGTTAAGGATCAGGGTGAGGTCATATTGGATTAGGGTGGGCCTTAAATCCAATGATTGGTGTCCTTATGAGAAGAAGAGAGGACACAGAGACACAGAGAAGAATGAAATGTGAAGGCAAAGATTGGAGTCAGCAATCTATATCCCAAGGAACACCAAGGATTGCTGGCAACCACCAGAAATTAGGAGAGAAGCATGGATCAGATTCTCCCTCAGAGCCTCTAGAAGAAGCCAACCTCACTGATACCTTGATTTTGGACTTCTGAACTTCGGAACTGTGAGAAAATAAATTTCTGTTATTTTAAGCCACCAAGTTTGCCGTAATTTGCTATGGAAGCCCTAGGAAACTAATACAGTTGCTTAACAATTTTATTTTAACAGTTAATAGCCATAGTTTCAGGTGCTTTACCAAATCAAACACAATTATTTTCCTGAGCTTAATCTTTCCAGCACTGTCGAAACTAGATTCATGAGACCCTCCTATGAAAGGAGTGTTGCAAACAGGAGCCCAGTGCTTCTAAATTTTCTGTGGCAAGGTAAGGGCACAGGGGTCCACAGCACTCCCCAACGTGTAGTGCCCTGTGCACCTTCTTAATAACAACTCCTTTACCATCTCTAGTGTGGAAGAATGATAGTTAAATTAAATTCAAAGAAAAAATATTAAAAGCAGCAAGGGAAAAGCAACAAATAACATATAAGGGAATCCCTATAAGGTTATTAGCTGATTTTTCAGCAGAAACTCTGAAGGCCAGAGGGGAGTGGCAGGATATATTTAAAGTGATGAAAGAGAAAAACCTATAACCAAGATTACTCTACCCAGCAAGGATCCCATTCAGTTTTGACAGAGAAATCAAAAGCTTTACAGACAAGCAAAAGCTAAGAGAATTCAGCACCACCAAACCAGCTTTACAACATATGCTAAAGGAACTTCTCTAGGTGGGAAACACAAGGGAAGAAAAAGACCCACAAAAAGAAACCTGAAACAATTAAGAAAATGGTAATAGAAACATACATATTGATAATTACATTGAATGTAAATGAATTAAATGCTCCAACCAAAAGACATAGACTGGCTGAACAGATACAAAAACAAGACCTGTATATATGCTGTCTACAAGAGACCCACTTCAGACCTAGGTACACATACAGACTGAAAGTGAGGGGATGGAAAAAGATATTCTATGCAAATGGAAATCAAAAGAAAGCTGGAGTGGCAATACTCATATCAGATAAAATAGACTTTAAAATAAAACTGTTACCAGAGATAAGGAAGGACACTACAACATGATCAAGGGATCAATCCAAGGAGAAGATATAACAATTATAAATATTTATGCGCCTAACACAGGAGCACCTCAATACATAAGGCAAATGTTAACAGCCATAAAAGGGGAAATCAACAGTAACACAATAATAGTGGGGAACTTTAACACCCCACTTATACCAATGGACAGATCATTCAAACAGAAAATAAATAAGAAAACACAAGCTTTAAATGACACAAGAGACCAGATAGATTTAATTGGTATTTATAGGACATTCCACCTGGAAGTAGCAGAATACACTTTCACCTCAAGTGCACATGGAACATTCTCCAAGACAGATCACATCTCGGGTCACAAATCAATCCTTGGAAAATTTAAGAAAATTTAAATCATATCAAGCATCTTTTCTGACCACAACACTATGAGATTAGAAATCAATTACATGAAGAAAACCTGTAAAAAACACAAACACATGGAGGCTAAACAGTGCGCTGCTAAATAACCAAGACCTCACTGAAGAAATCAAAGAGGAAATTAAAAAATACATAGAAACAAATGACAATCAAAACACTATGACCCAAAATCTATGGAATGCAGCAAAAGTGGCTCCAAGAGGGAAGTTTATAACAATTCAATCTCACATCAAGAAACAAGAAAAAACTCAAATAAACAACCTAACCTTACACCTAAAGCCACTAGAGAAAGAAGAACAAACAAAACCCAAAGTTAGTAGAAGGAAAGAAATCATAAAGATCAGAGCAGAAATAAATGAAATAGAAATGAAGAAAACAATAGCAAAGATCAATAAAACTAAAAATTGGTTCTCTGAGAAGATAAACAAGATTAATAAGCCTTTAGCCAGACTCATCAATTTGAGCCAGACTCAAATCAATAAAATCAATAAATCAAATCAAATCAATAAAATAAGAAATAAAAAAGGAGAAATTACAACTGACACCACAGAAATACAAAGGATCATAAGACACTACTATAAGCAACTACATGACAATAAAATGGACAACCTGGAAGAAATGGACAAATTCTTGGAAAGGTACAACCTTTCAAGACTGATCCAGGAAGAAATAGAAAATATGACAGACAAATCACAAGTAATGAAATTGAAACTGTGATTAAAAATCCTGCAACAAACAAAAGTACAGGACCAGATGGCTTCACAGGTGAATTCTATCAAACATTTAAAGAAGTGCTAACACCTATCTTTTTTCAACTCTTCCAAAAAATTGCAGAGGGAGGAACACTCCCAAGCTTGTTCTACAAGGCCACCATCACGCTGATACCAAAACCAGACAAAGATATCACAAAAAAAGAAAATTACAGACCAATATCACTGATGAACATAGACACAAAAATCCTCAACAGAATACTAGCAAACAGAATTCAACAGCATATTAAGGATCATACACCATGATCAAGTGGGATTTATCCCAGGGATGCAAGGATTCTTCAATGCAAACCAATCAATGTGATATACCATATTAATAAATTAAAGAATAAAAACCATATGATCATCTCAGATGCAGAAAAAGCTTTCAACAAAATTCAACACCCATCTATGATAAAAAATCTCCAGAAAGTGGGCATAGAGGGTACCTACCTCAACATAATAAAGGATACAACAAACCCACACCAAACATCATTCTCAATGGTGAAAAACTGAAAGCATTTCCTCTAAGATCAGGACCAAGACAAGGATGTCCACTCTCGCCACTATTATTCAACATAGTTTTGGAAGTCCTGGATGGCAATCAGAGAAGAAAAATAAATAAAAGGAATACAAATTGGAAAAGAAGAGGAAACAATGTCACTGTTTGTAGATGACATGATACTATACATAGATAATCCTAAAGATGCCACCAGAAAACAACTAGAGCTAATCATGAATTTGGTAAAGTAGCAGGATACAAAATTAATTCACAGAAATCTCTTGTATTTCTATACACTAACAATGAAAATTCAGAAAGAGACATTAAGGAAACAATCCCATTTACCACTGCAACAAAAGAATAAAATACCTAGGAATAAACCTACCTAAGGAGGCAAAAGACCTGTACACAGAAAACTGTAAAACACTGATGAAAGAAATCAAAGATGACCCAAACAGTTGGAAAGATACACCTTGTTCTTGGATTGGAAGAATCAACATTGTGAAAATGATTATACTACCCAAAGCAATCTACAGCAACCTAAATGTCCATTGACAGATGAATGGATAAAGATGATGTGGTAACATATATATGATGGAATATTACTCAGCCATAAAAAGGAACAAAATTGGGTCATTTGTAGAGATGTGGATGGATCTAGAGTCTGCCATACAGAGTGAAGTACGTCAGAAAGAGGAAAACAAATATTGTATATTAACGCATATATGTGGACTCTAGAAAAATAGTGCAGATGAACCTATTTCCAGGGCAGGAATAGAGATGCAGATGTAGAGAACAGACTTGAAGACACAGGGGGGAAGGGAAGGGTGGGATGAATTCGGAGACTAGGTTTGACATAAATACACTACCATGTGTAAAACAGATAGCTAGTGGGAACCTGTGGTATAGCACACTGAGCTAAGCTCAGTGCTCTATGATGACCTAGATGGGCAGGATGAGGGGGGATGGAAAGGAGGTCCAAGAGGAGGGAATATATGTATACATATAGCTGATTCACTTCATTGTACAGCAGAAACTAAGACAACATTGTAAAGTAATTATACTCCAATTAAAAAAATAAAAGTAAACTGAAAAAAATAATTAATGACAGGAACAAAAGACACAGACCAAAAAAAAAAAATGATACCCACTTAAAGCAAGTCCTCCAGACGGTCCCTGGTCTGATTTTCAAGACCCCTGACTTTCCTAAGAAATCTGGGGAGGTCACAAATACATCCTGCCTTTTAACTGAGCAACCCAAGAAACCAAACTTTGAGTGTGGTTTTTGGAAACATCAGCGATGCGGTTTTCTAGGGTGGTTGTAGACGGTGGATGCTTTGATTCTGTCAGTGCCCCGAGCTCCTCATCTCTTACGGGGCAGGCAGAAATACGGTGGTCTAGCCTATGGACATTTGGATGCCTACGTAACAGCCTGCTGCAAACACAGGAGGCTGCTGATTTACTGTTTCAGATCTTTGGTTTTGAATGTCTTAAAACTATGTAAATGGTAACATACCATAGTATCCTTCTGTACCTAGTTTTTCCATTCAGTAGTTTGAGATTCACCTGTGTTGATATGTGTAGGTCGATCAGTGTAACTAACCGCAGCGTAATAATCTTTTGACTATTTGCCATTTGTTTCCAAATAATGCTGCAATAAATACTTTTGCGTGTCAAAAAAAAAAGTAGCCATAGTTTCAGATGCTTTACCAAACCAAACACAATTATTTTCCTGAGTTTAATCTTTCAAGCACTGTCGAAACTGGATTTATGGGACCATCCTATGAAAGGAGTTTTGCAAATGGAACCCAGTGCTTCTAAGTTTTCTGTGGCAAGGTCAGGGCACAGGGGTTCACAGTGCTCTCCAGTGTGCACTGCCCTGTGCCCCTGCTTAATACCAATTCCTACACCATCTCTAGTGCGGAAGAATGATAGTTGTGGTCTTGCTCTCTATGTTTGGAGGACCTATGCTCCTTGTTTAGGGAGGGCATGTAGAGAATCTAAGTAGATGTTATAATAGAGATGAGAGGCCTTGGTAGTCATCTGACTAGTCCTCTGGGTTAGAAGACATGATGCATTGGTAAACCAGCTGGCTGCATTTCCCAGAAGAGCACTTCCAGGTGAAAACATCCTATTGATGTTCCATTTGCCCCTAAGTAGAACCACAGCATTATGATCAGAAACAAAAGGGCAAATTTTGTGTTTCTAAGGATGAAATTTTAGTAGCACTTTCCCTTCAGGGCAAGTGCTTGTATCTTCTATTTATCTGACTTTCCAGCCCTTTTTAATGATACCTTCACCATCAGATTTTCTCAATTTAGGGCTGCCTTGGAAGTAGGTGGAGGAACGACTTCCTTATGGTATAGGGAAATCCAGCTGGGACGCTCATCTGCTTGGGATAGCTGAGGTGCACTCTTTTTGGAAGAGAGTGGTCTTTGAAAGACGATGGAGCTCTCATATACTGAAATCTGCAACTCTGTGGAGGGATGTTCTTATGTTCCCCATTTTGGTAAATACAATTCCAATCCACCACGTTGTTCAAATTAAAACCTGGAAGGCACTCTTGACTCTGTTCTGCATCATCTCTCATATCCAATCAATCACCATATCCTATTGATTCTTCCTTTCTGCAGATGGATTCACATCTCTCCATCTCTCTCCAGCACGTCTGTTGCCTAGATTATTGCAACAACATCCTAATGATTTCATCACCTTTAGTTTCTTACCCTTTATTCTTTTCTCACAACCACAACCAGAGTGACCATATAAAATGGTCATATTCAGATCATATTCCCTGGCTTAAAAGATTCCCATGGCTTCAAGATAAAATATGAATTTTTTAAGAATGGTGTGATGGCCAATTTTATGTGTCAAGTCGACTGGGCCATAGGGTAGCCAGATATTTGGTTAAACATTCTGTGTATGCCTGTGAGAGTGTTTCTTAATGAGATGAACATTTGAATTGGTAGACTGAATAAAGCAGTTGCCCTCCCCTTGTGGGTGGGCCTCATCCAATCAGTTAGAGGTCTGAATAGAATAAAGGTGAGGGAGAATTCTCTTTCTCTCTGCCTGTTTTTGACATGGGACATCAGTTTTCTTCTGCACTTGGACTGTAGCTATACCACCAGCAAACTGTAGGGCTTCTCAGCCTCCATAATCATGTGAGCCAATTCCTTATAATAAATCCCTCTATCTATCTATCTATCTATCTATCTGGCATGTCCTATTCTTCTGATTCTCTGGAGAATTCCAACACATTGCTTACTGCATATGGTCACTCCAGCCTCATCTCTTGCCGTTTTCTCACTTGCATTAAATGCTCTGAATCTCTTTCAGTATCCTGAATGGAAAGTCCTGTCTCTATACCACTGGTTCTCCTTGTTTGCACATTAGAATAACCTGGAGAGCTTTAAAAATTATTGATATCTGGGTCCTACCCCTAGAGATTATTATTCAACTTGTGGGAAGGCAGCAGGGAGTTAAAAAAATCTTCCTTGGGGTAAAAAACCATGAGGCTTTGCACATGAGTCTGGATTCTCATCCCCTATTCTGTTTATCAGGCTAATATTCACTTATCCTCCTGGTCTCCATTTAACAAGCACTTGCTCCAGAAGCTTTCCTTGATTACCCTTAGACTAGGTTAGTTCCCTCATTATGTATTCCTCTAGCATTCTGTACTTCCCCTGTTACTCATTACATTTAGTATAATCACTTCTTTAATCCCTTGCCTTTCCTATCAGAATGGAAGCTCCACAGGGTAAGCAATTTTGTCTGGTTTTGCTCCACATTCTATTCCAGCACCTAACTTTGCACCTGGCATTTATTAGTTAGTAAATATTAAATTGAAAGCATAAACAAATGTAAATGTATATGGCAGTATACACTGGGTAAGGTTCTTACTTGTTTCAGGCAGTCCTTTTGGGGGGACTTTCCCCAGCATGGTCTGGAATTCTCAGTCACTTTCCGGAGTGATTACCTTTCAGTGATTGCACTCCCTTCCTATCAGGGACTTGCTTTGGGGTACAGTCTTTGGGACCCATCCTTTCCAGGTGGCATATTTCTCCAGTCACCAGGTCTTCCAGGATACCTCTTCCAGGATACCTCTTTCCCATCCTTGACCTTCCCCTACATCCCATCCTATCCCCGGTGGTTGTGAGACAGAAGCTTGCATCAGAATCTCTGTGGGACCATTTTCAAAACATACGTGTTCAAACATCTACCACTTTCCAATTTCCAAGTTGGTAATTTTGGGGTGGACCCTAGGCATTTATACCTTATATAAGTTCCATAGATGATTCTGGTATATAACTTGGTATTTAATGCTTTATAACTGTGTGAAGCGACTACTAGGATATCAAAGAGAGTAATGAAAACACATCTGGGTCTCTACGTTAGAGGGAGAAGGCCAAAGGAAAAAGACATTGTCTATAACTTTTGTCCACCAGCTAAGGCCTGTGCCCTTAGGTGTACCTGTGGCACATTTAGGTATTCCTAAATATCCGTCCAGGAATTATGACTCTTACTGTCTAATCCAGAGAAGTGACTCTATGATGGTTCTATCAGAGGGTTGGCAAGACTGCAGCAGACAAGGGGAGGAGCTATTTGGGGTCAGTGGAATACTGTAGGGCTCTCCAAATTATAAACAGAGCTGACCTCTTTTGGTTTTCATATCACAGGGAAGTTTTCTCCCCAGCTGCCTAACTGAGGCTGGCTTCCGTCAGTTTGCAAGAAAGGGGACCTGGCACTTTGCTGTGGTGTCACTAAGTGTTCCACTTTATGTAATACAACCTTTAGAACATTGCTCTTCAATATATGTTAGGGTTGGGCTATTTAAAGCTCAAGACTTATGCTGCTCAGACATGAAGCACAACACTCTAACATAGCTTTAAGTTATGCAGATTGTTTCTTCTCAGTTGCTGCAAGAAGCTTTGTTTTGTGATACTGGCCTAGGGCCAAACAGGTAGCGTGATATGAGTAGGCAGCACTCCTACTACCTCTCAAGTTGAAGGCTTCAGCCAAGTGCTGTTCTCAAACATGCAAACAGGGTAGAAACAAGTCTGAGGAAAGATGTGTGGGGCGGTGGCACAGTTTGGTTACATGTAGCCAGCACTTGACTGGGAGGTAGGAGACCTTGGATCCAGGCTTGGCTGCTGCACGGGGAGGAAGTCCACTCACTCTCTGCCTTCCGCTCTCCACTTGGTCCAAGACAGGAGCTGGACTGGGCCATCTTTTCTAAACCTAAATTTTACTTCTTAAAAACTTGATTTTAACATTGGTATACATACATAAATAACAAGCAGCAATGGGCATCACAGATCTTTATCCTCATGTCAGCCAAGTCCCTTTTTTCCTCAGAGATTTAGTCTAATTAACTTGGAGCCTAGCCAGTCCCAGGTCATCGCGAGTCCAGATTCTCCCATGATTTCTATCATTTCCCAGGCTTATAATCTTGTCTCTGCTTCATTACCCCCATCTCTCTGGGTGGAAACGCAGCCAAGCTTACGTAAGAAATCCACTCATTCCTAGCATTTTGTAAGCTTTGGTGAAGTTTATTCATAACTGGGGAGGGGAAATATGGAGAAGTCATTTCCTGCTATGCATGGCCTCCCGCTACCTTCCTGGCTCCATTTTCCTTCTTCCCATCTCTACTTCTGCCTCCTCTCTCTTTTGACACCCTCTGTCCCCAACCTAAAATCACTCCTGTTGTGCAGTGTAGTTTGGTCTCTGGGGACAGTGGAGGGGGGTGGGGTTCAGCCTGGACCCCTAAACTTGCAAGCACAACTCACAAGACTTACTGCTGTTGTGATTCACCCTTCCTAGGGAGCAGTCTTAGTTACAGATTTTTCCATTCCTGTTATATACTTGTTTGAAATCTTACCATGTGCTCAGGTTTATCATGCATATGTATACAATGGAATCTGCAGAAATTTTAGAATGTACAGGTGGGTTCTCCTGCAGACAAGCTGTGCAATGTTATTAGCCCTGAGCTATATAAAACCACCAAGACTTTAAAGCTTGAACCTGCACTATTTTGGTGCAAAAATGAGTGATGTTGAGGAAGAGTGAGAAAAGAATCCAAGTCTTTAGGTATAGATGTGCAAATTCCAAAGTGAAAGGTCGAAAACTATATAAACCACCCTATGAATGTTAATAAGAATACTTTACACAAAGCACTCTGAGTTCTCAGAAGAAAGATGCTGTATAAGCACAAACTTTATCTCATTAATCCTAACAGCATCCCTGTGAGAGAAGAGCTAAGGCAGATTATTCCATTTTGAAGACAAGGAAATGGATAAAGGAGGAGACATAACTTGTCACCAACATCATCATTGTCTCTGTTTCTACAACAGAAAAAGACCGCTCCTTTGTAAAGCCTCCTTACCCAGGCCAGCCTCACTGTTGCATGATACTTTACTGCTGGATGGTGTTCACCATTTCACCTATAAGTCTCGTCCATCCAACCAGACTGTGAGCTCCTTGAGGGGAGAAACTGGGCCCTCTATCTCTTTTGCATCTCTTCCCTCACTGCATCCTCCAGAACATCAAGGACTTAATAAATACTCAATTCAACGCTTGTTGACTGATGGACAGTCACTGTAGTATGGAAGTGACAGTGGTTTAACTAGCTATATTTTCCCTTTCTGGTCATTTTCCTTTTTTATATTAAATTTTAAATAATTACAGAATACAAATACCTTTTTTTAAAAAAAATAAACGAAGAAAAAAGAAAGCATTCTAGACATTCCTTTTGTTTATCATTCTCTTCCCAGATTTAATCAATGATTTACAATAGAATTAAGGAACATATTTTTGGAAAAGAAACTACATGTACGTAGAACAAAATTCAAAAGGTATTATAGGAGTTAATCATCTCTCTATTCTTCCCCAGGGCCACCTGGTTCCCCTTCCCAGAGGCAATCACTATTACCAGTCTCTTGGGTCCTTCCAGGGATGGTCTATTCTTACACAAGTATGTAGATACTTACAATTTGTAACGCGATAGTAGCGTATCATAGACATTGCTCTGCACCTTGCTCTTTTTGTTTGAGGACATATCTTGGAGGTTGTTCCATGTCAGTATTTATAGTTGAGATATGGATCCTTGCCCTCATTTGTGTAACTACTCTCTTACTAATGAACATTAGGCTATTTTCCATCTTTTCATATTACAATGTTACTACGAATGTTTTTCTACATATATCATATTGCATATGTGTTAGCATATCTATAGGATAAATTCCTAGAAGTAGAATTGATGGGTCAAAGAATGTGTGCATTTAAAATTTTGAAGGACATTGCTAAATTGCTCTCCATAGAAAAAAGTTGTACCAACATACATTTCCAAATACAATGGAAGAGAGCATGATACATTTTAGAAAAGCCATATGAATGAGATGAAAATGTGGGAAAGGGGCAAAAATCAGGTTGTAGCAGAGCAGTATGTCCCGCTGTACATGTTATAGGCTAATATTCATATATAGAGTTTACTGTGTATCAGGCTCTGTTATGGGCCCTTAAGTTAATTAGCTCAAAACAATTCTATGATTGTTAGATGATTTTATTTGAAGGGACTTTAAATTGGTACCTTGCTTAACAGTTAAAGTAGCTGTTAGAAAAGCACAAACACTTACTGAATATCTCCTGTGTGCCAGGAATAGAAAGAAACACTTCCAATTTTATGTTATTTAATCCCATGAGGCATGTATTATTATCCTCATTTTTTTGATGAGGAAACTGAAATTCAGGTTACGAGATTCACCCAAGATGTGCTATGGAATTAAAGAAGGCCTCTCTAACTCTTTCTACTGTGATACACTGGCTGTGATTTGGAAGATTGAGAATACTCAGTCAATTGAAATGACATTTTTCTAAGGAAGAAGGCTATGAATCCAATAGTATTGCAGCAGGGAGGATGTCCAAATATATGTACTTTGAACTTGTCAGCAGAAATAGAAACCACCTGGAAACCAAAGGATATTTTCTGATATAAAAATCTCAACAATACTGCCACTCTCTGTCATACAGCAAGGGTCTTAGAGACAGATCTGTCATCACACATTATGACCCCACTCAAGAAGGAACAGATTTTAATCTCAGCATCATTTTAGGAATTGGCAATTTTAGGAAAAGGAACATAAGGGAATGGAACACAAGTTTCATTTTCACTTTAGGATACATGGCTGAGCTGAGACACTATCAATGACCAAAATCTGAGTCCTGTGGTTACTGCTCTGATGAAATCCTGTGGAAAGGGGAGTTTCACTTCCAGAAAGATTGATCATCAGCAGGACCAAGAAGACCCAAGCAATCATTTGTTGGTTTTTTCCTACCAAAGAAAACTGGCCATGGAACTTTTGCTGGAAGCCAGGGACGGCAATGTGTGTCTTCTGTGAGTTTGTGTTCAAAAGATGATGGTGCTGAGGATGTGAGAGTACCTTTTTAATAGGGGTATTTTGATGAGGCCTCAATACTATCAATTAGCTTAGTTCAACAGGTATTTACTGTGTTCCTGCCAATATGAGAATATCTCCATGATGAGTCAGCTAGAAGATACATGAAATACAAATCCTTGAATTTATGTACTATATGCAGAGGAATATTTAGTCTAATTGTGCAGATAAAAACACATACATATGAAAGGCTACAAGACATTCCTCCAACAAATAGTTGTTCATAGAATCTACTATGTGAAAGGCACTGAGCCAGGTTCTCAGAATACTAGGTTCAGAGGAAAAGAGATATGGATCCTTGCCCTCCTTATTTACAGTGTAGATGGGGAGTCAGATGACTGAACAGTTACACCAATTGAGAATTACAGAAATATACGTTACACAGATTCAGAGAGTTTATGTTAGGCTCTGTTGGTGGAAGAAAGCTTTAAGTAGAGGGTAGATATGAAAGTCAAAAGTGCAATGACCAAATACTTTTATCATCTTTCTTCTGAGTGTAAGGAACGTTCTAGTAGAAGATAGGTATGGAATCACAAGTGCTGATAAGCAAATATTTCCATCTTTCCAACTTCTGGACACATGGATGAATATACTTTCCCACACTTTTTGAAGTTAGGCTTGGTTAAAGACATGGAAACAACCTAAATATCCATTGACAGATGAATGGATAAAGAAGATGTGGTACATATATACAATAGAATACTACTCAGCCATGAAAAGAATGAAATAATGCCATTTGCAGCAACATGGATGTAACTAGAGATTATCATACTACGTGAAGTAAGTCAGAAAGAGAGAGACAAATATCATATGATATCACTTATGTGTGGAATTTAAAATATGACACAAATGAACTTATCTACAAAACAGCAACAGACTCACAGACATAGAGAACAGACTTGTGGTTGCCAAGGGGAAGGGGGTTAGGGGAGGGAAGGAATGGGAGGTTGGGTTTAGTAGATGTAAACTATTATATATAGAATGGATAAACAACAAGGTCCTACTGTATAGCACAGGGAACTATATTCAATACCCTATGATAAACCACAATGGAAAATAATATAAAAAAAGAGTGTATATATATATATATATATATATATATATATATGTATAACTGAATCACTTTGCTATACAGCAGAAACTAATGCAACATTGTAAATCAACTATACTTCAATAAAAAAAAATAAAGGAATTTAGGCTTGGCTATATAACTTGTTTTGGCCAAAGCAAGCAAAATTGATACGTGCCACTTCTTGTTGGAAGTGTTAAGAGCTGCATGCAATTAAACACGCCCTGTCCCACTGGTGTGCTGCTCCTCATGGACACATGTGTTGAGAGGAAGCATCTGTCAGTCATGGTCCCTGATGGACCACAACGAGCAGTGCCCTGTAGTCCTTACAAGGTATACATTGTTATGGTTTCAGCCCACTGAGATTTTGGACTTGTGTTTCTATAGCCTATCCTGACTCATGCGTGGGCCTTCTATTCATTAAAATTTCTTTGATGAATATTTATTGAGGAACCTAAGCAGCATTCTTAGGGGCTAGGAATAAATCATAGAAGAATACATACAAGTATCTTCTTTTAGAGCTTATATACTCGTTTCAGGGAGGTTAAGGGATGAAGCTAGAGACAGATAACAAACATGTAAATAAAAACATAACTAGTGAGAATTCTGAATTATAATTACTCTTAGTGAGATAGAAAGTACCTTTTTAATAAGGAATATTTTTAATTTAATTTTATTTTATTTTTTTGCGGTACGTGGGCCTCTCACTGTTGTGGCCTCTTCCGTTGTGGAGCACAGGCTCTGGACGCGCAGGCTCAGCGGCCATGCCTCATGGGTCCAGCCGCTCCGCGGCATGTGGGATCTTCCCGGACCGAGGCACGAACCCGTGTCCCCTGCATCGGCAGGTGGACTCTCAACCACTGCGCCACCAGGGAAGCCCCAATAAGGAATATTTTTGACAGGGTAGTCAAAAAAGACCCCTTGGAGAAGATGATATTAGTAACTAAAATCTGAAGGATAAGGAAGAATTTACCATGTGAAAACCTAGCAGGGAGTATTCCTGAAGGAGGGAACAGCAAAAATACTGGGATCAAGAAAGAGGTTGGCTTATGTGAGGAGCAAAAGAAGACCAGTGTGGTCTGAATAAGATGCTTGTGTGAATGTGGTACCAATGAGATGGGAAAGTCAAGAGCCCAATGTTATAAGCTGCAGTAAAAGTCTGAGTTTTATAAAATGGGAGGTCACTGCAATATTTTAAGTAGGAGAGTGATGTGGTATTATTTATGTTTCAAAAAGATAACTCTATTTGCTATGGGAGAAGGCCAAGCATGCATGCAGGAAGGCTACTTAGGGGACTATTATAACATCCCAGGAAAGAGAGTTTGATGACTTGGTCTAGGGTGGCAGCACTGGAGATGGAGAGAATTGGGCACATTCAAGATATATTTTACTGGTACAACACACAGGATCTGCTGACTGATTGAATGTGGGTGGATATTAAAGGTGATGTCTTAATTTTTGGTTTGAGTTAAATGAATAGTGTCATTTGTTGGGAGAGGGAAGACTGGAGTAGAAACAGGAAGGAGATTGGAGAGGCGAACTAAGAGTTCTATTCAGATAAGTTTAATGTGCATATTAGACATCATAGTTAAGATACCAAGACAGAGTCTGGGCTTTAAAGTAGATGTTATGCCTGGAGGAAAAATAAGGAGTCACCAGCAGGTAGATAGTATGCCAGTGAGTAGATGAGGTCATCTAGGGAATGTGTAGATAGTAAGAGAAGGAGAGCCCAGGACTGAGCCCCTGGCACTCCAAAACTTAGAGGCTGAATCGAAGAAGAAGAGTCATGATAGAAGACTGAGAATGAGTGACCAGTGAGGTAAGAAAAAAGCAGAAGTGCTGGAAGCCAAGAGAAGAGAGTTAAGTAGGGAGGAATGGTTAGACATGTTAATTTCTACTGAAAGGTGGATAAGAGGAGAAGACAGACAATTTCATTGACTTTGGCACAGAGGTGGTTCTTAGTTAAATTGAAAAGAGCAAATTCAGTGGAGTTGGAAGCTAGATTGCAAAGGGTTGAAGAAGGAATGAATGTGAAGTGAAAAAAAAGAGAAGCTGTGTATAGAGAAGTTGTAGAAACAAGCAAAGAAATGGTCTGATTGACAGTAAAGTAGATGATGGTGCAAGTGGGTCAATGGAGTTATTTTTTTTTAAGGATAAGAGGTTCTAAAGCATGTTGTATAGTGATGGGCATGACTCAGGGGAGAGAAGGAAAGAGGGAGAGAGAGAAGGAGGGAGGAAGGAGGAGGAAGGAGAAGGAGGAGAAGGAAAAGAAGCGGAGAAAGAAGGGGAAGACTTTAAGTACAAAGTGCTTTAGAATGTATGGAGTTACAAGCACCAGTAGAAAAGGCATTAACTTTGACCTCAATTAATTTGTGTGGGCAGAAAGGTGAGGTAACATCACTGGCAAAGGCACATTTGTAATACTTAAGATGGTATTTTGGTATGAAAAGTTAGTAGGATGGATTGATTGTAGCCATGGCTTTATTAGAGAAATAGCAGTACTAAAGATTGTAAATACCTAATTGGAGAGTGGTAAGGGAAGATCATTCAGTACAGGAATCTGTTCTACTATCCAGATTCTACTATCCAGACACCCATCCAGCTTCTGCTCAAAAGTGAGGGCAGATTTCAAAGACGCTAATATTTGAGTTAGCTTTGGGAGTTTATTATTTAGGCCATGGAGAGCCAGAGTGGATTTGAGAGGAAGGGGCTTGATGAAAATAGCTTCACAAGAGGGAGCATTTAGGGAGCAGGGAGGCTATGGAAGTAGAGAGGCCAGGTGGGAGGCCTGTGGGACAGAGGCCAACAAGAGTGGCAGCATTGGGATTGTAGAGGAAGGGAGGCAATATGGCAGATGACATTAAAGGCTGTAATAGGAAGCATTTAAGACTGTTGGTATCTGGAAAGAAGAGTTAGATATGGGAGAGGGTAAAATATGATATATATATATATTTAATCTTAGAGAAGTTATGACCAGAACAGGATAAGTTAGATTTTTTTTATAAGCGATTTTTGAGCCAGTGAGACTAGATGGATATGTAGAGAGAAAGTACGTAGAGAGAAGAGCAGGGAATAAAGGAGAAAGAGGAATGATAAAGGAGACAGAAAAGAACAGTGGGACAGAGACCAGAGCTTCAAGAAGAAAGTGTTCCTTGTGATCAAATACAACAGAGAGACAATTAGGTCCATACTGAAGATCACCAGTACTGTATCTGCTTAGTTTATAAAGTTCTTTCACAGTGATTCATTTCATTTACAAGTTTCAGGTCTTCTCAGTAATTCTCTGAGGAAGAGGTAGTAGGTATTCTCATTTTCAGAAAATAGATTGGGTCAAGGTTACACCGCAGTTTCCATAGATCAGTGGCTCTCAAAATGAGGTTCCCTGGGGCTTCCCTGGTGGCGCAGTGGTTGAGAGTCCGCCTGCCGATGCAGGGGACACGGGTTCGTGCCCCGGTATGGGAGGATCCCACATGCCACGGAGCGGCTGGGCCCATGGGCCATGGCCGCTGGGCCTGCACGTCCGGAGCCTGTGCTCCTCAATGGGAGAGGCCACAATGGTGAGAGGCCCGTGTACCGGTAATAAAAAAAAAAAAAAATGAGGTTCCCAGGTCAGCAGCAGCAGCAGAACCTGGGAATTTGTTGGAAATGCAAATTCTTGGGCCCTATTCCAGATCTACTGAATCAGATACACTGGGGGTGGAGCCCAGCAATCTGTGTTTTAACAAGCTCTCCAGGTAATTCTGATGCACACTAAATTTGGGAACCACCAACTTCCATATAGCCAGCATGTGGTGGAGGGAAGACAGATGCCAGAGGGTTAAAGAGTGAGTGGGAAGTAAAAAAGGAAGGCAGCTGGGGTGGTCACTTTCCCCAGTTAGGTCTGACCTCATTTCCTGGTCTTGTGGTTAGAGGGTGCTCATTCAAGAACTCTGGATTCTGCTTTATCAGTACTATCTTGACTTACATTTGACTATAAATCACTTTGTTAATGCATTTGTTCAGTGCTATTATAGTTGTGGGAGTACAGACTTTTCAATTAAAAATCAAATTTTATTAGTGGAAGGAAGAACCTCATTAAAAAAAATTCTTATAATGTGTAGCATGGTGATCAAAACTATGCTTTCTTAATAAAGACTCACTAACATCTCTGTGCATCTAGAAACTACAATGTTCAGGCATAATCCTGCTGTGGCTATTTAGGAAAAACATGAAAAAAGACTCATAGAACAGTTTTTTTTTTTTCTTTAACATCTTTATTGGAGTATAATTGCTTTAGAATGTTGTGTTAGTTGCTGCTGTATAACAAAGTGAATCAACTATACATATACATATACATATATCCCCAAATTTCCTCCCTCTTGCGTCTCCCTCCCACCCTCCCTATCCCACCCCTCTAGGTGGTCACAAAGCACTGAGCTGATCTCCCTGTGCTATGCAGCTGCTTCCCACTAGCTATCTATTTTACATTGGGTAGTGTATATATGTCCATGCCACTCTCTCACTTCGTCCCAGCTTACACTTCCCCCTCTTAAGCGATAAAGCCTAAACCAGGGCGGGAACTGGTCTTGGGAATACTTGGTGGTCCTGAGAATCAATTAAAGTTGACTGATGAGAGATGACTGTTAATTTGGCACAAATTAGCAAACTGATACAGCGTCAGTTCAGGGAGAGGTATTAAGAAACCTTTCCCCTTTAACAATTTGGTCTTCTCTAGAGAAGAGAATAAACACATTTAACATGAATGTTTCCTATCTCTGCCCCTGTTTATCAGTAAGACTTTTCCTTGTCCCAGTGTCAAAATGGGCAGCCTACTTTTTGTCTTGGACAACCAGCCATTGATCATTCAACCCCAAGTCCTTGGCCTTGACCTTCCCTCCTTGGCATTAATATCATTTCTCTTCTAACCTTCTTGGCTCTAGGCTCTAGCTGTAAAGCTTCCTACCTCTTTAGGATCTAAGACATCTGATTTCCTCTCTCTCCTTACAGACATGATTCTTCATCACTTAGGCTGAATGTCTTTGGGTGTTTTATTGTAGCTAAAAGAAGGAAGTAAACAGATTCTGAAGGTACCACTTCTGTACATCGGTTGTTTTTCTGCCCCCTATTTTGGTCAGGTATGTCCTCCAAAGTCCAAGAAGTCAGTCAGGGTAGGAACTAACACATTTCCTAGTCCTAAAATAACTTATGCCTGAGAGAATTTTTGATTGACTAAGGGAAAAAAAAAACCCTAAAAAACTGTTTTTGGCAATCTTCAACAGGACAGATGGAAATGTGCCTGGCAGGGTTTGATGTTCTAGGATGAAGTTTCCATCACCTTTTGTCTAGTCACAGAAGGTACTTTGGAGTAAGGAAAGGAAAACTGAGTTTGATGTGGGCTCATTTGGCTAGATATACGCTAGTCGGACATGCAATTTTTTGGCATGTCTGCCTAGTGTTTTCTGTAGTAAATGGGGAGCTCAGTGAGCATTTGATGAAGAAAACATAAGACCTCAACAATTGCAGCAGTGAAAAGAAAACATTAAAATAGGAAACCAAAACTCACATGTGTGCCTATAAATTTCTATAAATGTAGACAAAAACGTACTTATGGGCCAGACCAGAGCCACAACTTAAGGAAAGACCTAGGTTAGATCAACTAAACAATGAATGCTATTGGCAGATTTACCAAGTTTAGGGGCTGAGCAAAGGTTTTCCACAGTTTTTATTTTTGATTTGTGTTGTTAATTAATTAAATGCATGTAGCCTTCCTGTGAAGCAAATCAGTGTTCCTCATTTCATGTGTGAGGAAACAAGGGCAGAGAAGATAGATAAATGACTTG
This sequence comes from Delphinapterus leucas, assembly GCF_059928025.1. Lineage (NCBI taxonomy): Eukaryota > Metazoa > Chordata > Mammalia > Artiodactyla > Monodontidae > Delphinapterus > Delphinapterus leucas. Next base: position 82,596,063 of record NC_143136.1, read on the forward strand.
CCATTTTGCCAACCAGTAGCACCTCCCTAGCCACATTGCTAGAATTTCCAGTGGGGTTTCAAAGAATGACTTTAATTTCAAATTTAGTCTGGGTTCATGCAAGGCCACTTAGGTGAAATTTTCAGGTCTCTGAAGTCATTCACTTGGTCCCACTTGGGAGGTTGATAATGGTCAGTAAGGGTCTACTAGGAAGGTGTGGGGTTTTAAGTGCTTCTCATAGTGACTTAAATTAGTACTTGTCTTGCTTTCTTAGTATAAACTTGCCATCCCTGAGTGCCACTTATGTGCTACACAGAACAAAGAGTGAGCTTGCTGGAAAATTAATTAATTCAATAATTGGTGGCAAAGGAACTTGAAAGCTTGCCAGACCAGCAGCCCAGTGTGAGTTGTAGCAACAGAATAGAAAAATACCTGAGGAATGAGTTTCATGTTTATTTCTTGGGTACTGTAATAATTAGCAATAAGGGAAAGGGGCTATTGAGAGCAAACACAATGGATTCAATTTTTCTCTGGCATGATGGGAGCTCTCCATGTAGAGAGACCCCCTATACAAGATGGAACACTCAGAGTGTATTGGTAGAAGAGGAAAGTGAGCAGATTGTCATGGGAGAGCTAACTGTGTCTTGGAAGCCTAGATCAATCCACATAAATTAGTGAGGACAGTGTGTCTCCTTATGCAAACTGTGCAGAGAGGGCACAGAAATTATAGCATCCACAGATGGAAATGGGGTTTAAGAACATCCGGGATTTTGAAGGATAAGATGTCACCTATTGGCAGTGCTGGTGGGGTGGCAGGGAAGGAGGACAATGAAAATCCAGTATTAGGATTGAGACAGGCATGCCTGGAAGATGGGAATGCTTAGAGGAGTGGGCAGTGGAAGATTCCAGGCGTGTGCTTCATTCCACAATCTGTAAATACAGAAATTATCACTCTTGCATTTTGCCAGTGGGAAAGGGAACTAATTAATTAGAGGAAAAGAGGATGCTACCATATTGGGACATTTTGAATTTCAATGGAGAAGTTGTCAGAGTGTTTCAGAATGAGTCAGGAGGAGCTAAATGTTTAGGGGTGCATGGTTTGTGAGTGCATGATTCAGAGGGGGAATTTTATGTGCTAAAAATGTCATTAAGTGGGCTTTCCTTTTTTTTTTTGAGTTCAAAGTTTCCTTACTGGCAGCAAAATTCTAACATGATGTGATTATACTTAGGAAACTATGTTTTAAAGATCTGAAACTCAAATACTTTTATATATATATGAATTTTAATAGGGTCATTTCCTATAATGACCTTTCTTAAATGAACCTTGATAAACACATCAGCAGGTGTTGAATGGTTGGATGAAGAAAATCATGTCAAGTTCTGAAGGGAGATCAGAAAGGACTCAGTAAAAATATATTCATAACCTAAAGTCCTACTTTCAATATATATCAAAATACCCAAAGATTTCTATATTCTTTCTTCCTCTAAACTCTTTCGGGCTAGGGGTCTATCTTATGGGAATAATCCAGAATATGGAAAAAGTTAATGTACAATAGAAAACATTTTGAAAAACAAGAAGCAAACAGAATAATGTACAAATAAATGACATTTATAGAGACATTTTGTAGAGCATGCTATTTATGTTCTATTAAACATCAATAAAATGATGGTTATGAAGACTATATAATGAATATGTAAAAAGCACAGAAACTTACGATTAATGGAACATTTAGGATAATAATAACTAACATTTATTTTGCACCTATTAGGTAATATCTCATTTTAAGTCCTTTAAAAGTTTTAACTCGGAAGATGGCGGAAGAGTAAGACGCAGAGATCACCTTCCTCCCCACAGATACATCAGAAATACATCTACATGTGGAACAACTCCTACAGAACACCTACTGAACGCTGGCAGAAGACCTCAGACCTCCCAAAAGGCAAGAAACTCCCCACGTACCTGGGTAGGGCAAAAGAAAAAACAGAGACAAAAGAATAGGGACGGGACCTGCACCAGTGGGAGGGAGCCGTGAAGGAGGAAAGGTTTCCACACACTGGAAGCCCCTTCTCGGGCAGAGACTGCGGGTGGCTGAGTGGGAAAGCTTCGGAGCCGCGAAGGAGAGCACAGCAACAGGGGTGTGCAGGGCAAAGCAGAGAGATTCCCACACAGAGGATCGGTCCCGACCAGCACTAACCAGCCCGAGAGGCTTGTCTGCTCACCTGCCGGGTCGGGCTGGGGGCTGGGAGCTGAGGCTCGGGCTTCCATCGGACCGCAGGGAGAGGACTGGCGGCGTGAACACACCCTAAAGGGGTTAGCGCACCATGGCCAGCCGGGAGGGAGTCCGGGAAAAAGTCTGTACCTGCCGAAGAGGCAAGAGACTTTTTCTTCCCTCTTTGTTTCCTGGTGCCAGAGGAGAGGGGATTAAGAGCGCTGCTTAAAGGAGCTCTAGAGACGGGCGCGAGCCGCGGCTAACAGCGCAGACCCCAGAGACGGGCATGAGACGCTAAGGCTGCTGCTGCCGCCACCAAGAAGCCTGTGTGCGAGCACAGGTCACTCTCCACACCTCCCTTCCGGGGAGCTGTGCAGCCCGCCACTGCCAGGGTCCCGGGATCCAGGGACAACTTCCCAGGGAGAACGCACAGTGCGCCACAGGCTGGTGCAATGTCCTGCCGGCCTCTGCCGCCAGGCTCGCCCCGCACTCCGTACCCCTCCCTCCTCCCAGCTTGAGTGAGCCGGAACCCCTGAATCAGCGGCTCCTTTAACCCCGTCCTGTCTGAGAGAAGAACAGACGCCCTCAGGCGACATACATGCAGAGGTGGGGCCAAATCCAAAGCTGAAGCCCGGGAGCTGTGCGAACAAAGAAGAGAAAGGGATATTTCTCCCAGAAGCCTCAGGAGCAGCGGATTAAATCTCCACAATCAACTTGATGTACCCTGCATCTGTGGAATACATGAATAGACAACGAATCATCCCAAATTGAGGAGGTGGACTTTGAGAGCAAGATTTATTATTTTTTCCCCTTTTCCTCTTTTTGTGAGTGTGTATGTGTATGCTTCTGTGTGAGATTCTGTCTGTATAGCTTTGCTTTCACCATTCGTCCTAGGGTTCTATCTGTCCATTTTGTTTTGTTTTTTTTTTTTACTTAAAAAATTATTTTTTCTTAATAATTATATTTTTACTTTAATAACTTTACTTTATTTTACCTTACTTTATTTTATTTTATCCTCTTTCTTTCTTTCTACGTTTTCTCCCTTTCATTCTGAGCCGTGTGGATGAAAGGCTCTTGGTGCTACAGCCAGGAGTCAGTGCTGTGCCTCTGAGGAGGGAGAGCCAACTTCAGGACACTGGTCCACAAGAGACCTCCCAGCTCCACGTAATATCAAACAGTGAAAATCTCCCAGAGATCTCCACCTCAACACCAACACCCAGCTTCACTCAAAGACCAGTGAGATACAGTGCTGGACACCCTATGCCAAACAACTAGCAAGACAGGAACACAACCCCACCCATTAGCAGAGAGGCTGCCTAAAATCAAAATAAGTCCAAGGACACCCCAATACACACCACCAGACGTGGACCTGCCCAACAGAAAGACAAGATCCTACCTCATCCACCAGAACACAGGCACTAGTCCCTTCCACCAGGAAGCCTACACAACCCACTGAACCAACTTTAGCCACTGGGGACAGACACCAAAAACAACAGGAACTATGAACCTGCAGGCTGCAAAAAGGAGACCCCAAACCCAGTAAGATAAGCAAAATGAGAAGGCTGAAAAACACACAGCAGATGAAGGAGCAAGATAAAAACCCACCAGACCTAACAAATGAAGAGGAAATAGGCAGTCTACCTGAAAAAGAATTCAGAATAATGACGGTAAAGATGATCCAAAATCTTGGAAATAGAATAGAGAAAATGCAAGAAACATTTAACAAGGACCTAGAAGAACTAAAGATAAAACAAGCAGTGATGAACAACACAATAAATGAAATTAAAAATACTCTAGATGGGATCAGTAGCAGAATAACTGAGGCAGAAGAACGGATAAGTGACCTGGAAGATAAAATAGTGGAAATAACTACTGCAGAGCAGAATAAAGAAAAAAGAATGAAAAGAACTGAGGACAGTCTCAGAGACCTCTGGGACAACATTAAACGCACCAACATTTGAATTACAGGGGTTCGAGAAGAAGAGAAAAAGAAAGGGACTGAGAAAATATTTGAAGAGATTATAGTTGAAAACTTCCCTAATATGGGAAAGGAAATAGTTAATCAAGTCCAGGAAGCACAGAGAGTCCCATACAGGATAAATCCAAGGAGAAACACGCCAAGACACATATTAATCAAACTGTCAAAAATTAAATACAAAGAAAACATATTAAAGCAGCAAGGAGAAAACAACAAATAACACACAAGGGAATCCCCATAAGGTTAACAGCTGATCTTTCAGCAGAAACTCTGCAAGCCAGAGGGACTGGCAGGACATATTTAAAGTGATGAAGGGGAAAAACCTACAACCAAGATTACTCTACCCAGCAAGGATCTCATTCAGATTTGATGGAGAAATTAAAACCTTTACAGACAAGCAAAAGCTGAGAGTTCACCACCAAACCAGCTTTACAACAAATGCTAAAGGAACTTCTCTAGGCAAGAAACACAAGAGAAGGAAAAGACCTACAATAACAAACCCAAAACAATTAAGAAAATGGGAATAGGAACATACATATCAATAATTACCTTAGATGTAAATGGATTAAATGCTCCCACCAAAAGACACAGACTGGCTGAATGGATACAAAAACAAGACCCATATATATGCTGTCTACAAGAGACCCATTTCAGACCTAGAGACACATACAGACTGAAAGTGAGGGGATGGAAAAAGATATTCCATGCAAATGGAAACCAAAAGAAAGCTGGAGTAGCAATTCTCATATGAGGTAAAATAGACTTAAAAATAAAGACTATTACAAGAGGCAAAGAAGGACACTACATAATGATCAAGGGATCGATCCAAGAAGAAGATATAACAATTGTAAATATTTATGCACCCAACATAGGAGCACCTCAATACATAAGGCAAATACTAACAGCCATAAAAGGGGAAATCGACAGTAACACATTCATAGTAGGGGACTTTCACACCCCACTTTCACCAATGGACAGATCATCCAAAATGAAAATAAATAAGGAAACACAAGCTTTAAATGATACATTAAACATGATGGACTTAATTGATATTTATAGGACATTCCATCCAAAAACAACAGAATACTCATTTTTCTCAAGTGCTCATGGCACATTCTCCAGGATAGATCATATCCTGGGTCACAAATCAAGCTGTGGTAAATTTAAGAAAATTGAAATTGTATCAAGTATCTTTTCTGACCACAACACTATGAGACTAGATATCAATTACAGGAAAAGATCTGTAAAAAATACAAACACATGGAGGCTAAACAATACACTACCTAACAACGAAGTGATCACAGAAGAAATCAAAGAGGAAATCAAAAAATACCTAGAAACAAATGACAATGGAGACACGACGACCCAAAACCTATGGGATGCAGCAAAAGCAGTTCTAAGAGGGAAGTTTATAGCAATACAATCTTACCTTAAGAAACAGGAAACATCTCGAATAAACAACATAACCTAGCACCTAAAGCAATTAGAGAAAGAAGAACAAAAAAACCCCGAAGTTAGCAGAGGAAAGAAATCATAAAGATCAGATCAGAAATAAATGAAAAAGAAATGAAGGAAGCGATAGCAAAGGTCAATAAAACTAAAAGCTGGTTCTTTGAGAAGATAAACAAAATTGATAAACCATTAGCCAGACTCATAAAGAAAAAAAGGGAGCAGACTGAAATCAATAGAATTAGAAATGAAAAAGGAGAAGTAACAGCTGACACTGCAGAAATACAAAAGATCCTGAGAGATTACTACAAGCAACTCTATGCCAATAAAATGGACAACCTGGAAGAAATGGACAAATTCTTAGAAATGCACAACCTGCCAAGACTGAATCAGGAAGAAATAGAAAATATGAACAGACCAATCACAAGCACTGAAATTGAAACTCTGATTAAAAATCTTCCAACAAACAAAAGCCCAGGACCAGATGGCTTCACAGGCGAATTCTATGAAACATTTAGAGAAGAGCTAACACCTATCCTTCTCAAACTCTTCCAAAATATAGCAGAGGGAGGAACACTCCCATACTCATTCTACAAGGCCAACATCACCCTGATACCAAAACCAGACAAGGATGTCACAAAGAAAGAAAACTACAGGCCAATATCACTGATGAACATAGATGCAAAAATCCTCAACAAAATACTAGCAAACAGAATCCAACAGCACATTAAAAGGATGATACACCATGATCAAGTGGGGTTTATTCCAGGAATGCAAGGATTCTTCAATGTACACAAATCAATCAATGTGATACACCATATTAACAAATTGAAGGAGAAAAACAATATGGTCATCTCAGTAGATGCAGAGAAAGATTTCAACAAAATTCAACACCTGTTTATGATAAACACCCTCCAGAATGTAGGCATAGAGGGAACTTTCCTCATCATAATAAAGGCCATGTATGACAAACCCACAGCCAACATCGTCCTCAATGGTGAAAAACAGAAAACATTCCCACTAAGATCAGGAACAAGACAAGGTTGCCCACTCTCACCACTCTTATTCAACATGGTTTTGGAAGCTTTAGCCACAGCAATCAGAGAAGAAAAGGATATAAAAGGAATCCAAATTGGATAAGAAGAAATAAAGCTGTCACTGTTTGCAGATGACACGATACCATACATAGAGAATCCTAAAGATGCTACCAGAATAGTACTAGATCGAATCAATGAATTTGGTAAAGCAGCAGGATACAAAATTAATGCACAGAAATCTCTGGCATTCCTATACAGTCATGATGAGAAATCTGAAAGTGAAATCAAGAAAACACTCCCATTTACCATTGCAACAAAAAGAATAAAATATCTAGGAATAAACCTACCTAAGGAGACAAAAGACCTGTATGCAGAAAACTATAAGACACTGATGAAGGAAATTAAAGATGATAGAAATATATGGAGAGATGTGCCATGTTCTTGGATTGGAAGAATCAACTTTATGAAAATGACTCTAAGCAATCTACAGATTCAATGCAATCCCTATCAAACTACCACTGGCATTTTTCACAGAACTAGAACAAAAAATTTCACAATTTGTATAGAAACAGAAAAGACCCTGAATAGCCAAAGCAATCTTGAGAACAAAAAATGGAGCTGGAGGAATCAGGCTCCCTGACTTCAGACTATACTACAAAGCTACAGTAATCAAGACAGTATGGTACTGGCACAGAAACAGAAATATAGATCAATGGAATAGGATAGAAAGCCCAGAGATAAACCCATGCACATATGGTCACCTTATCTCTGATAAAGGAGGCAAGAATGTACAGTGGAGAAAGGACAGCCTCTTCAATAAGTGGTGCTGGGAAAACTGTACAGGTACATGTAAAAGTATAAGATTAGATCACTCCTTAACACCATACACAAAAATAAGCTCAAAATGGATTAAAGACCTAAATGTAAGGCCAGAAACTATCAAACTCTTAGAGGAAAACATAGGCAGAACACTCTATGACATAAATCACAGCAAGATTCTTTTTGACCCACCTCCTAGAGAAATGGAAATAATAACAAAAATTAACAAATGGGACCTAATGAAACTTAAAACCTTTTGCACAGCAAAGGAAACTGTAAACAAAACCAAAAGACAACCTTCAGAATGGGAGAAAATATTTGCAAATGAAGCAACGGAAAAGGATTAACCTCCAAAATTTACAAGCAGCTCATGCAGCTCAATAAGAAAAAAACAAACAACCCAATCCAAAAATGGGCAGAAGGCCTAAATAGACATTTCTCCAAAGAAGATATACAGATTGCCAACAAACACATGAAAGAATGCTCAACATCATTAATCATTAGAGAAATGCAAATCAAAACTACAATGAGATATCATCTCACACCAGTCAGAATGGCCATCATCAAAAAATCTAGAAACAATAAATGCTGGAGAGGGTGTGCAGAAAAGGGAACACTCTTGCACTGCCAGTGGGAATGTGAATTGGTACAGCCACTATGGAGAACAGTATGGAGGTTCTTTTAAAACCTACAAATAGAACTACCACATGACCCAGCAATCCCACTACTGGGCATATACCCTGAGAAAACCATAATTCAAAAAGAGTCCTGTACCAAAATGTTCTTTGCAGCTCTATTTACAATAGCCAGGACAAGGAAGCAACCTAAGTGTCCATCATCAGATGAATGGATAAAGAAGACGTGGCACATATACACAATGGAATATTACTCAGCCATCAAAAGAAAAGAAATTGAGTTATTTGTAGTGAGGTGGATGGACCTAGAGTCTGTCATACAGAGTGAAGTAAGTCAGAAAGAGAAAAACAAATACCATATGCTAACACATATTTATGGAATCTAAGAAAAAAAAAAGTCATGAAGAACCTAGAGGTAAGACGGGAATAAAGACACAGACCTACTAGAGAATGGACTTGAGGATATGGGGAGGGGGAAGGGTAAGCTGTGACAAAGTGAGAGAGTGGCATGGACATATATACACTACCAAATGTAAAGTAGATAGCTAGTGGGCAGCAGCCGCATAGCACAGGGAGATCAGCCTGGTGCTTTGTGACCACCTAGACGGGTGGGATAGGGAGGGTGGGAGGGAGGCAGACCCAAGAGGGAAGAGATATGGTAACATATATATATGTATAACTGATTCACTTTGTTATAAAGCAGAAACTAACACACCATTGTAAAGCAATTATACTCCAATTAAAAAAAAAAAGTTTTAACTCATTTAATCATCACAACAGTCTGAAGTGGTAGTAGTAGTATCACTCCCATTTTGCAAATGACAGAACCGAGATAGAGAGAGGCTAAGTAATTTTCCAAGATTACACAACTAGAAAGAAGTAGAGTCACCTGGCCCCAGAGTCAGGATATAAAATTATATCTGTTATATGATTAAAACTATTTATAAAGCATATATGCGGAGAGAATACATTAATTCTAAAAAGTGAAAACACTTCTCATACACAACCATATTTCGGCAAGGCTATTATCTTCTGTGGTCCTCTAACTAGCCATCTAGAAAAAAATGATATTGTTAGGGCTGAAAGTACTGAATGGATTGTGTGGCTCCTCTGGGAACATATGCAGTGTTTTCCTGGCACTGCATGGGTAACCTGCAGAGGTATTAATATAGTTCCCCATTTGTTTTCTCTCTTGTGAATCCAGTTACACACAATTGGAGACCAGAAGAAGCGGCTGATATTGGTGTGGATAAAGCCAAATACAATTCTGCAAGTTGACACTACCTGTGGAGGACTTTGTGGAACCTGAACTTTAGACTCATATAAGACTATATTATGGTAATATTATTATATGGCATTTGATTGCTATTTACAGTTCAAAAATCATTTTCATCATCATCTCATTTGATTTTCACAAAAAGATTGCCTTTATGTTGCACATGAAGAAAGTGAAGTTCAAAGATCTCTCAAATTTCAGAGCCTGAATCCAAACCCTATTATTCTATTTTTTTATACAAAAGTTGTGATCATACTATATGTGTGTACATATCTTTATATACATGGATGTACATTATCTGTCTACCTCATGTATCATTATTTATCTGTCCCGTTCTCCTGCAACTTGCTTTTCTCACCTAATAGTACATAATATTCATCTCTCCAAGCTAAAATGTAAATCTGACTTGTTCTTTTGTAGTCGCATTATAACCTGTGACCAAATGGATGCATCAGTCTACTCAACCATTCCATTCTTGTGGATGAGTAGGTTGTTTCAAGTTTTTGCTATCACAAATACAATTGCAATAAACATCCTTGTATGTATGTCCTCATGTACTGGTACTTTAATTTTTACAGGGTTGATTCCCAGAAGTAAAACTGCTGAATCAAAGGATATGAGCTCTTAAAATTTTAATGTATCGTGTCAGATTCCTCTCCAAAAGACTGGGTTAAACACTTTCCCACTGACGATGTCTGGAAGTGCCTGCTTGTCTGCACCCTCACTAGCACTGGGAGTTGTCACTCCAGTCTCTTACAGGATCAATCCTGGTGTTCTGACTTTAAATCTAGGTCTCTGTCTTTTCAATTAAGATGCCTCAAATAACAGAGACTTTGGGCAGATTTTTTTTTTTTTAACGGTTATCTTTAGGAGATTATTCACAATCTAATAGGCTTGGGTTCTGTTAAGATGCTGCTTTTGGCCTCAGCCACTGCTTTGTATACACACAACATATCAATAAATAATAACCATTATGGTCGAACATTAGAGTTGACAGTGTAGTAAGTTATGAACAAATCTCCTCATTAGCAGCACTATTATTTTGGTGTTTGCAGCAATCTAGTAGTCACAGTTAAGTTGAAACAAGAGCCACTATGTATGTAAGACATTTTTAGCTCATTTACTCTGAACTCACTTTGCATACAAGAGCACTTTGCCCACACCATATGGTGTAATGTCACAACAAGATGCAAACTGAAGTGAAGAGGAATAGGACCTCTTTGACACGAGAGTGTATGTGCTTGGATGCTTGTGGCTTTAGAACTGAGTTAACAATTGTTTCTGAATAGATTCAGATTTTAGTTTCCGTCTGAGTGACTCACATATTTTCTTGTTGTTAAAATGGAAGGGCCACTGTCCTAATATATTTATGTATGTCTGTGTTTGCTGATTAGTCAAGAGTTGGAATTGTGACTTGCATCACTGTACTTAATTTCCCTTTTAAAAAATTCCTGTCAAATATCTCACAAGCTGAGGTTGGGGACTTAATTAATTTGAGTGCTGGATTGGGCAACCTTTAGCTTATCTGGCATCCTTTTACCTTTTTCTAGTAATGGCACCTTGATTTTACTCTGGGGACCCTCCCTCCTCAGCTCCTTCAGTCCATGAGGATGGGGCTCAAGTGTAGCACCTTCCTCCACTCCAGATCGAATACATTATGTCCCTTTGGTATGTGGTTGGTTCAAGGGTGGGCATGTAACCTAGTTCAGGACAATGACACTCAATTCTGGGACACTTCTTAGAATTATAGTGAAGAGACAATTTCTCTGTGCAGTGACTGCTAGCTCTAGGCTGAGGTAAGCCTGAGCTACAAGGTCCCCATGAGGACAGGGTCTACCTAAGAATGATGCCAACCCAGGAGGTTTGCAGAGCCAACAGGTGGAGAGAAACTAAGGCCTAATACCCCTGGAGCCCCTGGCTCAGTTTTCTGTGGACTTTAGCATTTTGTGAGCCAATAATTTCCCTCCCTCTCCTTATTTTTAACTTTACCCATTTTGAGTTGAACAACTTCCTTTACTTATATCCAGATGAATCCTAACTGATTTAGGTTTTTAAATTGTTTTGATTTTTCTTTTTTTTGTTGTTTCTTTTGGTTTTGCTTTTTCTATTGCATTGTTTGTATGAGTTTCCAGTGGCTTCACTGTTTCACTGCATAACCAAAGGTATTTTAAAACTATTTATAATGCAAAGTATTAATTAGATTAAAAAAAGAAACATAGGAGCTGAGGGATGAGCTTCTCTTTGTACGTTCCACAAACATAAAGTTAGTGTCTCTTGTTTCTCTAGTTAGTTTGTTTAGCACATTTTTAGGTCAAATGTTGGCATCTGAGTTTCCTTCCTTCTTGGTCAACACTAACAACTTCATGGAATTCTTTTAGGTTTTTAGTTCTTCAGATAATAGCACACAGAAGCTTATTACCATGTAGCACATTAAATATTGCCCTGGGGGCTGAGAATAGAGCAAAAGCTACTGATAGCGCTGACTGAAGCCAGTTCCCTTTTGGGGAAATTATTCAGTTGAATCACGAATGATTTCTTCTTAGCTTGCCCTTTATTGTGTCTTGTTCCAGACACCTAAAGCACAGTTTGGAAATTAATATTCTTTCTTCTGAGATGAGATAGATTATATGTTAACTGTCTTATAAGAGTCAATAAGAATGTTTATTGTTTTAGAAATAAGGCATAAGGGTGGGTGGGGAAGACAGTATATTTTCCTCCAAACAGAGCTAAGGGAGGGCAAGTCATCCTCTGTTTAAACCTTATTCTGAAAAATATTTTTTTCAACAAGAGGAGTCACAGAACATGGTACTTCCCTGGCAGTCCAGTAAAGACTCTGTGCTTCTGCTGCAGGGGGGATGGGTTCTATCCCTGGTTGATGTGGCCAAAAAAAAAAAAAAAAAAAACCCACAAAACAAACATTTCTCCAATAGTCTCATGGAGATCACACGTGGAGGCAAGACTGGGAGTCACCTGAAGCACAGACATATGGGCAAGAACTGCACTATAGGACCATGCACATTGAAAAAGAAGTCTTTCCTGAGTGGAAACGCTGTAAAACATACTGGAGGAAGCAAACATTCTTAGAAATACCATTGCTATAAACTGTATACTTAAACCATGTCCTATGCAAGGCAAAAGCAAAGAGTAAAAATTGCCTGGAATTAGAAATAAGGGAACTTACATGAGGAAATGACACAGGCATGACAAGGATAGTGTGGCGCCCACAGAGTATGATGGACAGTGTAAGGAGAGACCTGGGCAGTAACTTTAGAGCAGAGACATTTCTCTCAGCCCTGCTTGGCTAAGTCTTCACCAATTTCCTTTTTTTTTGGGTGGGGGGAGGGGTGGGCGTTAAACATGAGTTTTTCTTTCTCACAGAACAATCTGGTGGGCAGGGTCCCAAGAGTGAGCAGCTCTGCAGGCCCTTCCGTCTCGGTTATGACCGGGATGTGTTCCCGCACATCCACTAAGTGGCAGTCGCACCTTAACGCCCCCATCCTTACTCCTCCAAAAGCCCTAAACTCAGGCAGGTAAGGGAGCCCTGTCTCCACGACCCCCACCACTCACCCCCGGCCTCCTCTTAAACCTTACTGACCGGATCAGGGCCACATGGCCAGACGTCAACCCTGCTGAGGGGTCGGAGGGGACTAGAGGCACCACGCCTCCCCACCCAGGCCCAAGCCAACATGATGGCTCAGCAGGCCCAGGAGGGTTAGGAGTTCGCACCTTCCTCCCCCTCCTCCGGCAGGATCTCCGGGCTGCCGTTTGGTCCGCCTGCGGGGCGGCGGAGCTGGTGGGGAACGGGTACGGGACAGCGGCAGTGGGGAGTCTGGAGCGAGAGCCTGTGGTGCTCCGAGGACGGCCCAGACCTGGGACCTCCTGCACGTGGTGGGGCAGCTTACCGAGGGTTGGGGGTCAGGGAGCGAAAAGTCAGAGGTTTGATGGGGCCTGCGGGCTATCGTGAGGGGTCAGGGACTCACCGGGCAGGTTGTCGGCGGCGGGTAGAGCGCCTCGGCCAGTGTCGGCACGTCCTCCAAGCTCAGCTTTGTGGTCAGCTAGTCTGTGTGCTTGAGGATCTCGCTGGAGCCGAAGCCGGAAGGCATGAGGTGTCCCGCTCCACGTCTAGGACGGCGCAGGCCACCATCAGGTGCAGACTGGGGCCAGGGCGCCCTGTCCACAGCGCCTCCCACGGCCGAAGGACTTCCGGGAAGGGGCATTCCCTCTTGACCCAGAGGAGCAGCCACCGGAAGCAGAAGCAGAGAGAGCCAGAGTCGGGGGAGTCCGGGAAGTCTCAGAGCGGCGGATCCAGCACCTTCAGGAGTAGCAGGAGTTGCTGCTTCATTATCTCCTCAGAGTTCCGTTGCACGAGCTCCGTGACGCCACAAAAACAGCGGAAGGCATCCACCTCATCCTGAGAGCCCTAGCGGATCGGGAAGAGAAGGTCACTCCTGCCCTGGACATAGCCGAGCTCGTCATGGTACAGGCAGTCGGGGAGGAGGATGTCGTTCAGCAGGCCCAGCCCTGGGTTCTCGCGACCCTCAAAGAATTTGTTGGTTCTATGAGAGCGGCTCTCGTCTCTGGCCATGAGGCTGCGGTATCCATGCGGCGGTGAGTTCCTCCGCCCTTGCCCAGGCCTCACAGATTTCCACGGCAGCTTCAGGTGGAAATCCTCATCAGTTTTCTTGCGCACGTGGGCCTTGCTATCCTTGGCAGAGCCCTCCCAGCTGGCGCAGTAGGCTGGGGCTCAGACCCTGGGGGAAACCGCCCCGCCCCCCCGCACTGCCAGCCGGCCCTGCCCAGCCCTCCCTGAGGGGGTACTTGGCTCCGCATTCCTGAGAAGAGCCGGGGTCTCAGCTCAGGGACCTGCTGCAGGAGGCCCTCGGGGCACACGCGGTGGGCCCACTCCTCCCCTGTGACCCGAGGCGTCCGCTCCACAAGCGGCCGCGGCCTCAGCTCCACACCGGAAGTGACCTGCAACCCAGGTGGGGCGCGTATTCAGAGGCCGGAAGAGGGTCGCTGGAGGCCCCGTCCAGGTGTGGCTACAGGTCTCCCCTGAAGAAGGTGGTCACGCTGGAGAAGCTGCTGAAGGTAGGAATCCTGGAGGAAGCGAGACACCACATGGGAACGGTCCTGGTTAAAGAGCTGGACGTGATGGAAGGAGTTGGAGAGGGCCGGGGAGGCATAGGGGGAGACGAGGTAGAGGTGGCGGTTCTGAGGAGAGGTGGCCAACAGCAGGTGACGGCTAAAGACACAGAGCAGGACGCTGGTGCCCCACGGTGGACATGCAGGGCAGGCGGGGAGCCTGTGGTCTGCGTGACCAGGACCAGGCAGGCCCAGCTGAGGCCGGACTTTGAACGGCAGATGGCCTTGAGCTCCCCCAGACTTACTCACTAAGAAGACCAGGGCGCCCCTGCGGAAGCTGGGCTCTGCACCTCTCGTGGCTCTGAGTGGCCGGGCCGCAGCTGACCTGTGCTGATGACTGCCCTCTGTGGGGTTTATAGCCGGGGTCAAAGGTCAGTTCCTCGTCAGAAGTGCAGGAGTCATACCCACTGGCGTCCTTCTTGGAGAAGAGGATTTGAGTGGAATATCCAGCCTCTCTACAGGAGCCCAGTGCAGGAGGACGTCATTTGTCCTTCTCCACAACACAGATGACGCGGTCCACGAGGGAGTCCGGGTCTTGGTGCTTCCTGGTGTGCAGGTACATGCCTCTTGACCAATTTGTTAATGAGTGGAGTTGACGTAAAGGAAAAATATTTGTAGAATGAGTAGGACTGGCCGTATACTATGTTAGGTAGTTCTGGGTCAGATGCACATTATGTTTTCTTTTGTATGATTTTTGCTTAGGTTAAATGTATAGAACACTGCCTATAGTTTTTATTCCACAGGAAGGAATCTATCGTTGTAGTTAATCGTTTGTAGTTTCCATGAAATCTTTAGCCTGATGCATCTCTCCTAAGTGGTACAGTTAAGATCCTGATGCTCAGTGTGGGTAGACAAGAAAAGCACACTCCTGGTGGATTGGATGGTCTTGCTGAGGTGATTTCCATGTGGTTGTGCCTCTTGAGCAATCCTGCCAAACAGAGTATTCCAGGAGGTAGTAGGCTGTGTATTTCCAAAGGCACAGATCTGGGCATGTACAAAGCCAAGTCCATGGATGCTCTTTTGAATAGCTAAACTGATTGGTACAAGAAAGTCTCCCTAGTGGTACCTCTGCATCTCCTCTATTCATATGGCTCTCTTCTTTGTCAGTTTCCCCCCATTTTTTTTTTTATTGTGGTAAAATGTAAAAAATGTAGAATTTACCATCTTAACCATTTTTAAGTGTTCAGTTCATTGGTATTAAATACATTCATAATGTTGCGCAACCATCACCACCATCCATCTCCAAGGCTCTTTTCATCTTCTAAAACTGAAACTCCATACCCATTAAACAATAACTCCCTATTCCTTCCCCACTCCAGCCCCTGGGAACTACCATTCTACTTCCTATCTCTATGATTTTTTTTTTTTTTTTTGGTCTGGCTCTCTTCTTGATAACACTGTAACTGGTCAGGGAGACTACTGTGGGGGTGGGGGTGGGAGTCAGTCACAATATATGGAGCTGTAGGAAAAGCAGCAAGGAAGAATGGGACCTGTACTCTGTCAAGCATCCAGTACAGTTAGTTGGATCACCTTGCACAAGTTCTTTAAGCACTCTGGCCTCAGTTTCCTCATGTGCAAAATGGGGACAATAACAGTACTTACCACATATGATTTTTATGAGGAAGAAGTGGATTAATACGTGTAAAATATACAGAGCAGTACCTGGCACATCCTAAGCACGAAATAAATTTTAGTTATAGTGATCTCTCATTAGGATAATTGTTGCTGGTTAAATTAATCAATACAGAAAGTGAAGTTATAGCTGACACAGCCCCACCAGGCTGTGTGGGACTAGAGACTCAGCTGTGAGGATCGTTTGGTTGTTCCAATGGCCTATATACTATTTCATGTTTATGTCAGCTTTTTCATTTTGTGTAGACTTGCAATATTATTTTCTGTTGAAAGCACCCTATGGCAATGTGAAGGATACAAATAAATCAGCACTTCTCATGTGGAAGGGAACCCATGAGTTCATCACTGAGATTAACAGTCATGTTAGTGATGATATCATTGCCTAGAAAATTTTCGCTGTTACCAGAGAAAGTATCCGAGGAGCTGAGCTATTATTAAATTGCTATTATAGAAATTGATATTTTCTTTTTTTAAATATCTTTATTGGAATATGATTGCTTAACAATGTTGTATTAGTTTCTGCTGTACAATAAAGTGAATCAGCTATATGTATACATATATACTCATATACCCTCCCTCTTGAACCTCCCTCCCACCCTCCCTATCCACCCGTCTAGGTCATCATAAAGCTAAGAGCTGATCTCCCTGTGCTATGCAGCAGCTTCCCACTAGCCATCCATTTTACATTTGGTAGTGTATATATGTCAGTGCTACTCTCTCACTTTGTCCCAGCTTCCCCATCCCCCACTGTGTCCTCAAGTCCATTCTCTATGTCTGCATCTTTATTCCTGCCCTGCCACTATGTTCATCAGTATGGGTTTTTTAGATTCCATATATATGCATTAGCATAGGGTATTTGTTTTTCTCTTTCTGACTTACTTCACTCAGTATGAGAGACTCTAGGTCCATCCACCTCATTGCAAATAACTAAATTTCATTCATTTTTATGGCTGAGTAATATTCCATTGTATACGTGAGTCACATCATCTTTATCCATTCATCTGTCGATGAACATTTAGGTTGCTTCCATGTCTTGGTTATTGTAAATAATGCTGCAGTGAACACTGTGGTACATGTATCTTTTTGAATTATGGTTTTCTCAGGGTATATGCCCAGTGGTGGGATTGGTGGGTCATATGGTAGTTCTACTTCTAGTTTTTTAAGGAACCTCCATACTGTTCTCCATAGTGGCTGTATCAATTTACATTCCCACCAACAGTGCAAGAGAGTTCCCTTTTCTCCACACCTTCTCCAGCATTTACTGTTTCTAGATTTTTTGATGATGGCCATTCTGACTGGTATGAGGTGATACCTCATTGTAGTTTTGATTTGCATTTCTCTAATGATTCGTGTTGTTGAGCATCTTTTCATGTGTTTCTTGGCCATCTGTGTGTCTTCTTGGGAGAATAGTCTATTTAGGTCTTCTGCCTATTTTTGGATTGGGTTGTTTGTTTTTGATATTGAGCTGCATGAGCTTCTTGTATATTTGGGAGATTAATCCTTTGTCAGTTGCTTTGTATGCAAATATTTTCTCCCATTCTGAGGGCTATCTTTTCATCTTGTCTATAGTTTCCTTTTCTGTGCAAAAGCTTTTAAGTTTCTTTAGGTCCAATTTGTTTATTTTTGTTTTTATTTCCATTACTCTAGGAGGTGGGTCAAAAAGGGTCTTGCTGTGATTTATGTCAAAGAGTGTTCTGCCTATGTTTTCCTCTAAGAGTTGTATAGTGTCTGGCCTTACATTTAGGTCTTTAATCCATTTTGAGTTTATTTTTATGTATGGTGTTAGGGAGGGTTCTAATTGCATTCTTTTACATGTAGTTGTCCAGTTTTCCAAGCTCTACTTATTGAAGAGGCTGTGTTTTCTCCACTGTATATTTTTGCTTCCTTTGTCAAAGATAAGGTGACCATATGTGCATAGGTTTATCTCTGGGCTTTCTGTCTTGTTCCATTGATCTATATTTCTGTTTTTGTGCCAGTACCGTATTATCTTAATTACTGTAACTTTGTAGTATAGTCTGAAGTCAGGGAGCCTGATTCCTCCAGCTCTGTTTCTTTCTCAAGATTGCTTTGGCTGTTCGGGATTTTGTGTGATTCCATACAAATTGTAAAATTTCTTTTTCTAGCTCTGTGAAAAATGCTATTGGTAATTTGATAGGGATTGCATTGAATGCGTAGATTGCTTTGGGTAGTATAGTTATTTTCACAATGTTGATTCTTACAATCCAAGAACATGGTATATCTCTCCATCTGTTTGTATCGTCTTTGATTTCTTTCATCAGTGTTTTATAGTTTTCTGTGTGCAGGCCTTTTGCCTCCTTAGGTAGGCTTATTCCTAGATATTTTATTCTTTTTGTTGCAGTGGTAAATGGGAGTGCTTCCTTAATTTCTCTTTCTGATTTTTCATTGTTAGTGCATAGGAATGCAAGGGATTTCTGTGAATTAATTTTCTATCCTGCTACTTTACCAAATTCATTGATTAGCTCTAGTAGTTCTCTGGTGGCATCTTTAGGATTTTCTATGTATAGTATCATGTCATCTGCAAACAGTGACAGTTTTACTTCTTCTTTTCCAGTTTGGATTCCTTTTATTTCTTTTTCTTCTCTGATTGCCATGGCTAAAACTTCCAAAACTGTGTTGAATAATAGTGGTGAGAGTGGACAACCTTGTCTTATTACTGATCATAGAGGAAATGGTTTCAGTTTTTCACCATTGAGAATGATGTTGGCTGTGGGTTTGTCATATACGGCTTTTATCATGATAAGGTAGGTTCCCTCTATGCCCACTTTATGGAGAGGTTTTACCATAAGTGGGTGTTGAATTTTGTCAAAAGCTTTTCCTGAATCTATTGAGATGATCATATTGTTTTTATCCTTCAATTTGGTTAATATCATGTATCACATTGATTGATTTGCATCTATTGAAGAATCCTTGCATTCCTGGCATAAACCCCATTTGATCATGGTGTATGATCCTTTTAATGTGCTGTTGGATTTTGTTTGCTAGTAGTTTGTTGAGGATTTTTGAATCTATGTTTATCGGTGATATTGGCCTTTAATTTTCTTTTTTTGTGACATCTTTGTCTGGTTTTGGTGGTGGTCTCGTAGAATGAGTATGGGAGTGTTCCTCCCTCTGCTATATTTTGGAAGAGTTTTAGAAGGATCTGTGTTAACTCTTCTCTAAATGTTTGATAGAATTCGCCTGTGAAGCCCTCTGGTCCTGGGCTTTTGTTTGTTGGAAGATTTTTAATCAGAGTTTCAATTTCAGTGCTTGTGATTGGTCTGTTTATATTTTCTGTTTCTTCCTGATTCAGTCTTGGAAGGTTGTGCTTTTCTAAGAATTTGTCCATTTCTTCCAGGTTGTCCATTTTATTGGCATATAGTTGCTTGTAGTAGTCTTTCATGATCCTTAGTATTTCTGCAGTGTCAGTTGTTGCTTCTCCTTTTTCATTTCTAATTCTGTTGATTTGAGTCTTCTCCCTTTTTTTCCTGATGAATCTGGCTGATGGTTTATCAGTTTTGTTTATCTTCTCAAAGAACCAGCTTTTGTTTTTTGGATCTTTGCTATTGTTTCCTTCATTTGTATTTCATTTATTTCTGCTCTGATCTTTATGATTTCTTCTGCTAACTTTGTTCTTTGTTTTTGTTTTTTATTCTTTCTCTAATTGCTTTAGGTGTAAGGTTAGGTTGTTTACTTGAGACTTTTCTTGTTTCTTGAGGTAGGATTGTATTGTTATAAACTTCCCTCTTAGAACTGCCTTTGCTGCATTCCGTAGGTTTTGGGTTGTTATATTTTCATTGTCATTTGTTTCTAGGTATTTTTTATTTCCTCTTTGGTTTCTTCAGTAATAGCTTGGTTGTTTAGTAGTGTATTGTTTAGCCTCCATGTGTTTGTATTTTTTACAGTGTTTTTCCTGTAATTTGATACCTAGTCTTATAGCATTGTGGTTGGAAAAGATTTCAGTTTTCTTAAATTTACCAGGGCTTGATTTGTGACCCAAGATGTGATCTGTCCTGGAGAATGTTCCATGTGTACTTGAGAATAAAGTGTATTCTGTTGTTTTTGGATGAAATGTTCTATAAATATCAATTAAGTCCATCTGGTCTAATGTATCATTTAAAGCTTGTGTTTTCTTATTTATTTTCATTTTGGGTGATCTGTCCATTGGTGAAAGTGGGGTGTTAAAGTCCTCTACTATTATTGTGTTATTGTCAATTTTCCCTTTTATGGCTGTTAGTATTTGCCTTATGTATTGAGGTGCTCCCATGTTGGATGCCTAGATATTTACAATTGTTACATGTTCTTCTTGGATTGATCCCTTGATCATTATGTAGTGTCCTTCCTTGCCTCTTGTAATAGTCTTTATTTTAAAGTCTATTTTGTCTGATATAAGAATTGCTACTCCAGATTTATTTTGATTTTCATTTGCATGGAACATCTTTTTCTATCCCCTCACTGTCAGCCTGTATGTGTCCCTGGGTCTGAAATGGGTCTCTTGTAGACAGCATGTATACGGGTCTTCTTTTTGTATCCATTCAGCCAGTCTGTGTCTTTTGGTTGGAGCATTTAATTCATTTACATTTCAGATAGTTATTGATATGTATAATCCTATTACCATTTTCTTAATTGTTTTGGGTTTGTTTTTGTACGTCTTTTCCTTCTCTTGTGTTTCCTGTCTAGAGAAGTTTCTTTAGCATTTGTTGTAAAGCTGGTTTGGTGGTGCTGAATTGTCTTAGCTTTTGCTTGTCTGTAAAGCTTTTGATTTCTCCGTTGAATCTGAATGAGATCCTTGCTGGATAGAGTAATCTTGGTTGTAGGTTTTTGCCTTTCATCACTTTAAATATATCTTGCTACTCCCTTCTGGCCTGTAGAGTTTCTGTTGAAAGATCAGCTGTTAACCTTATGGGGGTTCCCTTGTATGTTATTTGTTGCTTTTCCCTTGCTGCTTTTAATACTTTTTCTTTGTGTTTAATTTTTGTTAGTTTGATTAATATGTTTTTCGGCATGTTTCTCCTTGGGTTTGTCCTGTTTGGGACTCTCTGCACTTCCTGGACTTCATTGACCATTTCCTTTCCCAATTTAGGGAAGTCTTCAACTATAATCTCTTCAAATATTTTTTTAGACCCTTTCTTTTTTTCTTCTTCTTCTGGGACACCTATGATTCGAGTATTGGTGTGCTTAATGTTGTCCCAGTGGTCTCTGAGACTGTCCTCCATTCTTTTCTTTTTTTTTTTTAAATAAATTTATTATTAACTTTATTTTTGGCTGTGTTGGGTCTTCGTTGCTGCACGCAGGCTTTCTCTAGTTGTGGCGAGTGGGGGCTACTCTTCATTGTGCTGCTTGGGCTTCTCATTGTGGTGGCTTCTCTTGTGTCAGAGCACGGGCTCTAGGCAAGCGGGCTTCAGTAGTTGCAGTGTGTGAGCTCAGTAGTTGTGGCTTGTGGGCTGTAAAGCGCAGGCTCAGTACTTGTGGTGCATGGGCTTCGTTGCTCCGTGGCATGTGGGATCCTCCCAGACCAGGGGTCATACCCACATCCCCCGAATTGGCAGGTGGATTCTTAACCACTGCACCACGAGGGAAGTCCCTGTCCTCCATTCTTTTAATTCTTTTTTCTTTATTCTGCTTTGTGGCAGTTAATTCCACCATTTTATCTTCTAGCTCACTTATCCATTCTTGTGCCTCAGTTCTTCTGCTATCGATTCCTTCTAGAGTGTTTTTAATTTCAGTTATTGTGTTGTTCATTACTGTTTGTTTGCTCTTTAGTTCTTCTAGGCCCTTGTTAAATATTTCTTTTATTTTCGCTATTTCTGAGATTTTGGATTATCTGTACTATCATTACTCTGAATTCTTTCTCAAGTAGTTTGCCTTTTTCCTCTTCATTTATTTGGTCTTATGGGTTTTTATCTTGCTCCTTTGCCTGCAAGATATTTCTCTGTGTTCTCATTTTATCTCATTTACAGTATTGAGGTCTCCTTTCCTTAGGCTGCAGTGTTTTAGTTCCTCTTGTTTCTGTTCTCTGCCCCTGGTGGTGAGGTTGGTCCAGTGGCTTGTGTAGGGTTCCTGATGGGAGGGACTGGTGCCCGCATTCTGGTGGGTGGAGCTGAGTCTTTTCCCTCTGATGAGCCTGGCAGTGTCAGTTGGTGTGTTTTGGGGTGTCTGTGAGCATAGTATACCTTTAGGTAGTCTGTGTGCTGATGGGTGGATTTATGTTTGTTGTTTGGTGTGAGGCGTCCAGCACTGGGAGCTGCTGGCAGTTGGGTGGAGCCAGGTCTCAGATTCAGATAGAGGCCTCCGTGAGAACTCTCAGTGATTAATCTTACCTGGGGCCGGGAATTCTCTTGTGGTCCAGCATCCTGGACTCGATGCTCCCACCCCAGAGCCTGAGGCCTGACTTCCAGTCAAGGAACCAAGACCGCGCAAGTTGTTCATCCTGGCAATAAAGGGGATTTAAAAAAGAAAAGAAGACTAACAAAACTCCAGGCAAATGGTAAAAAGTAAAATCAAACAAACAAAAACAGAAACAAGGAAACAAACACAAAAGACAAAAACAGAACCAAATAAAACAAAAATCAAGAGAACAACCAGGGAAACAAAAGAACCCAAGAACAAAATCAAACAATTAAAAAGAAAACTGACAAAAACACAAAACCAAAAAACAAAACCAAAGCAGAGTGTCAACTGAAGAATGAGCAAAGAAACAAAACAAACCAACAAAAATGATAAAAAATAGAAAAAGAGGAAGGGGAAAGAAGACAGAACGACAGGAATGCAATGTAGAAATAGAAATATAAAAAATGAAATAGAAAATATATTAAAGAAAAGAAAAAGACAAAACCCCATAGAAATGGTAAAAACAAAATCAAACAAACAAAAATAGAAACAAGGAAATACACATGCGAAAGAAACAGAAACAGAAGCAAATAAAACAAAAAGCAAGAGAACAGCCAGACAAATAGTAGAGCTGAAAAACAAAATCAAACAATTAGGATCCAAACTAACAAAAACACAAAACCTAAAAACTTAACCAAAGCAGTGTGCCAACTGAAGAATAAAGCAAGGAAACAACAAACCAATAAAAATGATTAAAAATAATAAAATAAAATAATATAAAATAAAAAGGGAAAAAACACAGGACAACAGAAAAGCAAAGTAGAAGTGGAAATATAAAAAAATAAAATATATATTAAAGAAAAAGAAGAAAAACAAATAAGGGAAAAGAGCACAGAACAACAGGAAAGCAAAGTAAAAATAGAAATATATGAAGAAAATAAAAATTGGTCTTCCCTGGTGGTGCACTGGTTAAGAATCTGCCTGCCAGTGCAGGGGACACGGGTTTGAGCCCTGGTCTGGGAAGATCTCACATGCTGCAGAGCAACTAAGCCCGTGTGCCACAACTACTGAGCCTGTTCTCCGCGAGCCACAGCTACTGAAGCCCAAGCGCCTAGAGCCTGTGCTCTGCAACAAGAGAAGCCACTGCAGTGAGAAGCTCTTGCACCTCATTGAAGAGTAGCCCCCTGCTTTCTGCAAATAGAGAAAGCCCAGTGCAGCAATGAAGACCCAACACAGCCAAAAATAACTAAATAAAATAAATAAGTTTTTTAAAAGTTTAAAAAAATAAAAAATATGTTATAAAACATGAAGATCCCAAAAGACTAAAAAGAAAAAAATACTAAAACAACAAACAAAAAAACCCAAATTGCTAGAACCAATAACAGAATGAATCAAAACATAATACAATTAATAGTAATAATTATGTTTCCCTGGGGTCTCAGCTGTAAGTGTCCTTGCACACACTGTGAGCCACAGCCCACCTCCACCTTCCCAGGAGGCCCTCCTCTGCCTCTGGGCTGGTCTCTGGACCTGCTGTGGGCCCTGTGGGGACCCCTGAGACTCTGATGTGGCCCAATTCCTGTGTGTGCTGCCCCCAAAGTCCACAGCTGCCCGAGCTAGACCGTTTTCATTTGTGGTGGGCACTCATTGTCTACTCAGATAATCCATAGAGGCAGTGTCTACCTAGGTGATCGTGGGGATTTAATCTGCAGCTTGGACAGCTGATGGAAAGAGTTTCGATCTTTTTCCTTAGTCCCCCTGTTCCTGGGGTTCAGTTTTGGTTTTATTCCCGCCTCTGCGTGTGGTCTACCCACAGGAGTCTGGTCCTGAGGCTGCCTTGGAGCTCTTGGGTCTGCCCCCAGTGAGGACAGGGCACAGAGGTGGTATGACTGCTTGGATCGTGGGAGCCCCAGTGGTGCCAAATGTGCAGGGAAGCTGGCAGCCACAGGTACAAGAGATATGGCCCTAGTGAGGGACTTTTCTCGATATATTCTTTATGTAACACCGTCTCTTACTGCTTACAACTTGAGCTTTAAATAGCTTAAGAGATGGTATTGTTTGAAATTAAAAGGCCAAACTGAGCATGTGCTTACACATGCTCCACTAATGCTTTGCAGACACTGACTGGAGATTTTTTAAATTCCACTCCTACCTAGATGCTGTTGTTTCCATGACACTAGTTCTGGCAATGGCACTGAGCAGATTCAGCCAGTGCAAGTGATGGATTAGATAGTAATTGATGTGTGTTACGAAACTCACATCTGGGCCTTCCACCAACTGAGAGTCAGTTTGATTTGATCTGGCAAGAGGAGTTTCAAAGTATTTGGTTTTTAAATTATAGTAATTTATAGAAAAGTGCCTCTTCAGATGACTATCAGCTGATAGCAGGTTGAATTCCAAGAAAAAGGGCTCCTTCATTGTCCTAATTTTTCCAAATGGCACACCCACTAGGGTACTCCTTTTCAATATGGCCTCCTGGGACTACCCCTTCCATATGTTGCATGTGCTGCCTACAGACTGAACCAGTGATGCTAAGATTGTAGTTCACTGTGCTGTAAATTTATTTTGGATTATTAGATAAAACTTGGGTTATGTAAACTGGGAGTAAAGTACTTCAATATAAAGTTAGAATTTAAAAAATATTCATAAATTTATGTAAGCAATATTTTTTTTTCAATTCAAAGTAGATAGTGTTTGCTTTACAAAAATTCTCATGCCTTAAATTCTGTTTTCTGGTTCCTACATTCCCTTCCCTTGTTTCTGTCTTGTTATCTCTGTAGTGAACAAGATACAAACATTGAATACCTTCCTCCTCTCTTGACTCCTTTTCTAGCAAAACTTACAGATACTAATATCAGTCTTTCATTCTTGATTTTGGATTTCACCTTAGTATGCTTAAGTTTTTGTCTATATTTTACCTTTTCCAGGCATTTTCCCTTTAGGATTTTTATTTCTGTTTGGGAAATGCAAGATTCTTCTCCTCCGTTAAAGGAATTTCAAGCATCATTAAGCAGCAAGGGAGTCTTTCTGGAAGGGGTAAGACAGTCTTCCAATATCATTCTAGGCCTTGTTGTAAGACAGGTGCTGAAGGTAAACCTGATTTAATCACACTGGAGGGCTCTGAAAGAGAATCATCAGGAATCACCTTCCACTCAGCTATGCTTACTGGAAGCCTATACCAGTTGAGGAATGACATGTTGTGGTGTCTTCCCTAAATATAAATTTCCTATATAGGTCCCCAGGGTAGTGCTTCTCAACCTTTAATGTGCATATGAATCTCCTGGCATCTTATTAGACTATTAATCCTGATTCTATAGATTTTGGGTGGCACCTGAGATTCTCCATTTCTAACAACCTCCCATGTGATGCTAATGTGGTTGGTCCCTAGACTCGAGTAGCAAGGATCTAGAGGGTCTTTCAAATCTTCTTTCTTGTCTCTTTTTGACTTTGCTCTCCTTTTCCTGCGGTAAAGTTTATATAGATATACATTATGGCACATTTAATGTTATTTTTACTAGTAGTTGTGACATTCCATATGATAATCCCTTTAAACTAATCAAATAGCATTATTCAGTCAAAAAATATTTATTAAGCACCCACAATGTGCTAGGTATTTTTCTGCATACTGGGAATATAGGAGTGAACAAGACAATATCCCTACCCTCTTGGAGATTTTATTCTACTGGGTGAAGCAGACAATTACCAAACAGTAAATAAATATACAAAATAATGCCAGATGGCAATAAGTGCTATGCAGAAAAATAGGCTAGGGTGAGGGAATAGAGAGTGATGGGGTAAGGGTGGTGGAGATGTAGGTCTATGGTAGAGTTGTCCTCAATGTCCTCTCTTCTCCTCTTCAAATCACAGAAAAATTTAAATTATCAAGTTAATTATTAAGCAGGCTGGCATTCAATTCAAACACTAGAAACCCATAGAAAGACTTATCGAATGAAAACAGAAAGTTGTACTTTCTCAATTCTACCAAATTTGAGTTGGCAGGTATAGTGTACATTGAATTAAATGGTCTACCTGTGTGTATAAACTCTTCCAGGTTATTAGGGCACAACTTATACTACCCATTGACATTTCTAAGTAGCCTAGAACATTAAAGACTTCTGAAAATCAGTGAAACTTTTCAAAAAAGACTTAACATCAAGAACTTATTTAGGATACAATCACATAAATATGGTTAACTGATTTTTGATAAAGCAGCAAAGGTAATACAATGGAGCCAAGATACTCTATTCAACAAATGGTGCTATAACAACTGGATATCCACATGTAAATAAAGGAATCTAGACACAGACCTTACACCCTTCACAAAAATTTACCCAAAATGGATCGTATACCTAAATATAAAATGCAAACTATGAAACTCCTAGAAGATAACATAGGGGAAAACCTAGATGACCTTGCATATGGGGATGACTTTTTAGATATAACACCAAAGGCATGATCCATGAAATAAATAATTGATAAACTGGACTTCATTAAAATGAAAAACTTCTGCTCTGCAAACTTCTGCTCTGTCAAAAGAATGAGAAGACAGTCCACAGACTAGGAGAAAATACTGCGAAAGACACATCTGCTAAAGGACTGTTATCCAAAGTAGAAAAAAAAAACAACTCTTAAAACTCAACAAGAAGAAAACAAACAACTCGATTGAAAAATGGGTGAAGGACCTTAACAGACACCTCGCCAAACAAGATATACAGATAGCAAATAAGCATATGAGTAATGCTTCACCTCATATGTCATCAGGGAAATACAAATTAAAACAATGAGATACCACTACATACTTATTTGGAGTGGCCAAAATCCAGAACACTGATAACACCAAATGCTGTTGAGGATGTGGAATAACAGGAACTCTCATTCATTGCTGTTGGGAATGCAAAACGGTACAGCCCCTTTGGAAAACTGTTTGGTGGTTTTTTACAAAACTAAACATTACTCTTACCAGACAGTCCAGGAATCACATGCCTTGATATTTACCCAAAGGAGTTGAAAACATGTCCACACAAAAATCTATACATGGACTTTTATAGCAGCTTTATTCATAATTGCCAAAACTTGGAAGCAACCAAGATGTCCTTTAGTAGGTGAACAGATAAATAAACTGTGGTACATACAGACAATGAAATATTATTCAGCACTAAAAAGAAATGAGCTGTCAAGCCATGAAAAGACATGGAGGAATCTTAAGTGCATATTACTAAGTGAAAGAAGCCAATCTGAGAAGGCTATATGTATTTTATAATTCCAACAATATGACATCTGCAAAAGGCAAAACTGTGGAGACAGTAAAAGGATCAGTGGTTGTGAGAGGTTGGGGTTGGGGAAGGGCGTGAATAGGCAGAGCACAGAGGTTTTTTAGGGAACTGAAAATACTCTGTATGATACTATAATGATGGATATGTGTCATTATACACTTCCCAACCCTATAGAACATATAGCACCAAGAGTGAACCCTATAGTAAACATGGACTTTGGGTGATTATGATGTGTCAAAGTAGATTCATCAACTGCAACAAATGTACCACATTGGTGGGAGATGATAATGGGGGAAGCTATACAGGTATGGGGCAAGGGGTATATGGGAAATCTCTGTAACTTCTCAATTTTGCTGTGAACCTAAAACTGCTCTAAAAAATATTTTTAAAAAAAGAACCTATTTATTCACTTTTCTTACTTTACTGCATGATCAGAGGCTCTGACACTGCCTTCAGTATTCATAATAAGGCAAATCACCTTATTCTGTAGAGGTGAAAAAGGTGGAAACTTAATAGCCAAACCTCTGCTTGTGGTCAGTACAAGAGCTGGGACCCTGAATGTTGGTCTCTAATTTGGCAGCTTCCTGGTCTCTTCACTCTGCACTGTAGCAGCTGGCAAAGAGTGCTTCAATAGGTAAAATTCAGTAGAGTTTTAAACATAATGTTCTTAAGACCTTTCAGGGAAAGGACCAAACAAGTATGCTAATTCAGACCCCTTTTTTTCTCCATGGGTATACAGAGCTATGTGATCAAATAGTGTAGAGTCCTATCACGTCTGTATCCTAGTATCTGTAACTTGGTTAGTGCAGAACTCAGGAAATAACAATAACAGTAAATGGGCATCTTTCAAATAAATTAATGTTTTTTAAAAAAGAATTGAAGATGGTGTGGTGTGGCCAGTATGGTCAAAAACTAAGTGTAACTTCAGAGAAAAGCTGGTGCTACATGACACATTTTTGAAAATGAGAAAAAGAATGAACTTCCCAGCAAGTTTTCCATTGCAAGGAGAATACAAAATTTGTGTTGTTACTCTAAAAATTAGTAAATCAAGAATGTTTGTTTACGTTTAAAACATAGAATTGTTGATTCCAGCGCTCAGTAAGCTCTTTTGGTAGCTGGTGAGTTGCTGAAACACTAGCAGCCCCATTTTGAGGGGTTTTTTTTAAGCCCTTGGTCTGTCCACTTACACTTGCAAACAAGATAGGTAAGAAGCAAGCAAAAACCACCTGGGCAATATGTCTTCTTAACTTAAGGTTGGTTTTTGTTTGTTTTGTAATTCGAACCTCTGATTTTACCTCTATTTGATCCTTTAGCAAGGGTACTTGAATTGGTTTCTGTTTGCCCTTGTTTGAAGACTGTGTACATACAACAAAGAAAATTAATGTAGCAAGAGCATTTCCTGTTGCTTAAGGTTTTTTGTTAGTTTGTTTTTTTAGAACAGGGAATCTCTGTTGTTACAATCACTGATCATTTTGGAACCATCATGTGAATTATACCAATGGTAATTCCTTTAGAAAGATAAAATTTTGAGGCTTTTGCCAGTTGAAGTATTCAGTGTAAAAACAGATTTCTCCAAATGCAGCAAATTGTTGGTTCATTTACTAACCATGTTTGTTTCATGTGTTTGCATTTGCCAGACAAACACTGAGAATATATATTTTAATTTTATTGCAGAACTACCGTTTCAAGGCATACCGTGAAATTATAATTTATGTTCCTGAGATTTTTGTAGATTTAGAATGATCATTTCAGTTTAGCCCTGGGTACCTTATACCATTATGCTAGGAACACTTCCAGTTTCAACATATATAATTTATTTTTAACAGATTTTGCTTGGAGTACACAAATGAAATGTAACAGTCATTACAGAGATTGTCTTAGTTCATTTACTAAACGTGAATCCGTGTCCTCCCTTCTTCCCGTATGTTGTGCATGACTTTCAGCTGGGCTTCTGTTCTCTGCTTTGATGCAAATTGCAGGTTGAAGAAGGAGGCTCCCAACATGAGATCCTTTTCAGGGGACAGTTCTGGCAAGTGATGTGTGTTATTCAGATATTCTGTATATTTTAGATAGTTCCTTCTGAAAAATCAGATTTCTAAATTGATTCTTCCTCCATTCTCAGCCCCTTTACATGTGGAATTCTTCTTTGCTTCAAAACGCCCAAACAAACAGCCTTGATCTTGAGAACTTTTCTCTTTGGAAGATGATGGTTTCATTTTTTGAAGTTATTTTACCTTTATTCAGAAAAAGTTATTCAAAACTCAACTTCAGATTAGAGTCCTCATTCTCTCATCAAGCAGAACAGATCAAACAAACTAAGGCAGAGATTCTGCATATACAGCTCCATGAATTTCCGGCAGGAATTACCCAGTGGTGCGCATATAAATTTAAATAATGTGAAAGCATTGTGTGATAGGCTCTGTATGGGACTTATGCTCAGCAAGTTTTGGCCTCTGGATATTTATATTGAGTTTGTGTTACCTTTGCGTATGAAATCTTTGTGGTTTATTATATATTGTCAAGCTCAGTACACATGGTTACAAAATAGTTCCTTTATTCTGTACTTAGGAGAATGTTTGAGGAAGGTTTCACTGTGTAAAGCTGTTTATTGCTTGGACAGATTTTATGTCATTTGAAACTGGAATTATGTAGAGCAATTATCGAGAGTGTAACAGATTTTGGATTCAGCAAATAGGCGGGGCTCAGAAATTAGGTTTTCATCAGTAGTGAATAAATCTCTCTAAAGGATTAAGGTAGGAGAGCAAGCTTTTGCAGATTTGTATTCACTGTGTACTGAGCTTTCATAAGATGCCATAAGGAGTTTTAGAACTTCCCTGGCAGAAGCTAAAAAATAAAGATGGGATTCTGTGAGCGTTATGGGTTGTTAGGTGACTTTGCTTCAGGCTATCAAATAAAAATGGCACGTGTCATTAGCCTTATGGAGAGAGGGTTTTAAATATCTTGCTTCAAAATTATGTCCTCTTTTGATTTATTCTGTGGTCCCTTTTATTTGTCTCGTATTTCTGAAAGAGGCCTGTGATGGGGGTGCCCAAGGGATCATCCCTTTTGTAATCTGACATGTTGAATTCTGTATGATCCACACATTTTTCTTTGATATTGGACACGTTCCAAGCCCTGAATTAATTCTGCTGTTTAAAACAAAACAAAACAAAACAAAACAAAAAACCCAAACAAAATTCTTCTCAAGAGAGCAAAAAACCTCAAATATAGCCATGTGTCTTTACAAAGCAGAAGCCTAAGGACTGTATTCGAAAAACTAAAAATATTTAGCCCTGGATGAGATCCCCTGGCCTCTTCGTGGATGATGTTTTGATTGTCCTTCCAGTTTTTGTTTGTGCCCATATCCTCTATTATCTCTGATATTCAGCCTTCAGAGGAGAAAGATGACTATTATCTTCATAGGGGGGAGGCACGTGGGTAATAAGAAGGTGGAAGTGACTTCAGTGGGCAAAGATCCGCCAAGCAGTGGCCTGCAGGCTCTCATTACATAGAGGTTGGAGGAGCACAATAAAAAGATCAAATTCAGCAGAGATAAATGGCACACATCGTCTTAGCTGATCGATAAACAGCTTCTGAGAGTAACCACTGTCAGCTGAGCTGTATCAGTCTCTCCTGGAGACTTACCAAGGAGTGAAGATCACATCCCTTTCAGTCTTGGAGGCCTTTAAATAGGCAGTCCTATAGGGATAAAGGCTTGTTACAGTGATTTCTCTTTTTGATAACATTTTGAAGATCTGCTTTATTGATGGAAACAGAATATTTTCACCAGTACAAGCAGTGTGAATTTTAAAAAAACAAGAAAAATGATGCCATTATTGCCACGTTTTTTACAGCCACCCTGCTCAACCCTGATGTTTTAAAAGGAGTTTATGTAAAGGGGAATATTATTCTTGATACAATACTGAACTTGCAGGTTGCTAAAGCGAATACTTTCGAACAGTCTGAGCATGTTCTGACTAGAACAAAGTCTTAGCGATGGCTTCCAGTCAAGCATAGCTACATATTTCATTTAGACATTTCTAGAATGAAAACGAGGGAACTTTTAAGAGGCCTTAAACCCTATCTCCCCACTCGCTTCTTCAAGTATAAATTTAGATAAGTGTAATGTACAGAAAACAAGCATCCAAATAGACTTATTTGATTATATAGCTTTTCTGTCTAGGAATTATGGAAACAGGATGCTTTATTTGATCTTGGGATATAATATTACTGAAAGTTTTTGCTAAGGTTAATAAAAAGGAAATTCAATAGATACATTAAAACGTCTGAAACGGGCACGTGAGTTAGAACACTGAGCTCATTGCACTTAAAGATTGAAAGTCAGAATTCTGACGCCACTCAGTAGTGAATATATGTGTGTGATTGTGCATGTGTGTGTGAAGTGAGAGGTTGCTCTAGGAAAAGAAATTTCTTTGGCTCAATATTTTACAGCATGTTGCTTCAGAGGAACACATTTTAATTGGCATTTAAACTCTCTGTCAAAACAAATTGGTATAAGAATGACAATTTTCTTTTCTGGAGACCATTTATTATCGTTCTTATCAATATTTAACCATTGGGAAGCAGGGGGAGGCCTATTAGGTTATCTCAAGAATTGTTTGAAATTCTGTGATAATTTGAATCAAAATTCAATCTCAGAAAACTTGGGAAACCTGTCTGACTAGAAAGCTTTTCTTCTTTTCTCCTCCCTCCCCCCCTTCCCTTCTTAAAGTTCTGATTTGTGAGCCCAGGGCAAGTTTAATTATAATTAGTTAATGTTAGTTAATTAGGTAATGTTCATATAGTGCTTTGAAGATGGAAAGTGTTTTAGAAATGCTAAGTGCTATCATTATTAATATCAGCAAAGGGGGAAAATTAAGCGTGACAAACACTTTTAGAAAATGCAGAATCTGAATGTGAAGTGCTTGGTGCCATGTGACTCTCTCATTCCACCATCTCATCTCCTCCTAATGGAATGTGAAGCAGCCTTTTGTCTCCATTGTTTGGGTGTCCAGAGCTCCCTTCCTCCTTCCCTGTCATATGCTGACACTGCTCAAACAGGCAAGCAGTCAATCTTAGGCTAAACACTCCTCCAAATATATGTCCTCAATCACGTGTACTCACGTGCAGGTATGTTCACACACACATAGCCCAGCCTTCAATGTAAGGTCATGCTCATGTTTATTTCTGAACTCAGAGACATTCCATAGGCTCCCACTCTCCATATTTTCTTTAATCTTTCTTGTTCTGTATTTCAGAAGAAAATAGTAGAAAATTAAGAAGAACAAAAAGAACCACTGGTCTTCGGATTATCTAATTTATTTAAGGGACTAAGCCTGCCTAATAAAAAGTAGCATCCCTTACTTGCAAACACAAGGAATTCTCTTAGTTATAAGATGCAAACTTGGGAGGCACATGGCTTCTAAGCTTTAGAAATGCATGGCTGTCCCATGCAATTTGGCAGAACAGAAGGCATTCATAGACCATGTTATCTTTGGACGGAGCTTTACACAACTTTTTATTAGCTATGCTGAGGAAAGTAGGTCAATATAATTTCCGATGTACAGGGGAAGAAAGTGGGCCCTGGCCAGAGCTAAGTCCGGATGAGGTTGGAAGTTGCTCTTTGGAGAAGAGTGCTAACTGGAGGCAGTGTCTTCCAAACAGAAATTACATTCCTCACAGATTTAATTTTGAAGAGGCTTATAATGAAGAATAGGTTGAAGCTTGGGACCTTGGAATGAAATAAATCAATGTATGGTGGTTTACAGACTAAGGGGCAGAAAGAAGGTTCAGGGCCTACATTGCTGTCTCACACTGGACTTCTACAAAGGAAGTATAGATGATATTTGAGTGATCAAAAGTCACAGAAAGTCATATGGGAAACTCATCTCGATTCCTCACTTCTTTGTTTAGCCCATTATTCCTTGCTCCCTTTCCTTCACATAAATTATTTAGTTAGGAGTAATAACAGGGAAATGGCATGGAAGTGTCTTGGAATTGAGTTAAATTATTCCCAAGAGTCCAAATTGGTTTCTTACTGTTTGGTAGAGTAATTTGTGCGTCTCACCTAAGGGCTAATGAACACTTCACTTTGGCACTTGGAAATAGACACATTCAGATTATGTTAATCAAACGTTATTAACTTTCAAGGAAGGAGGCTGGAAGAGTGGGCCAAAACAAATATGCTGACACAGAACAGAGATGAATGCAAAATCCTGCAGTTAAAAAAAAAATCAACTGCACATACATAGAATAACTATGTGGTTTATTGAAACAAAGCAAGACAAGACAGCATCCACCCAACTTTAAAGGCTTGAGTTGACTAAAAGCTCCATATGTATGCGGTGCTAAATATGTATGCAGTGCTAAGGCCTCAGCTTCATGTGGCAAGTGTCCAGCACCAAGGTTGAAGGAGGACTGCTCTGTCCTGGTAAGGCCTGGTAAGGCCACATCCCAAGGACTGAGTTTTCCTGGGCTTCGAATTTTGAGAATTCTTGAGTGTCTTAGGAGGAGTGATTGAACTTGGAGGGATTTAGCCTAGAAAAGTGAAGATTCTAGAGATAAGGTGGTCATTTCAAATTAAATAAAAACTTTTCTTTTCAATACTAAAAAGCCTAACATCTGGAGGAGAGATTAGGCCTAGAATGGGTGTGGCCAAAGAAGAAATAACTGGTCAAACTATAGTTCTGGACTTTAAAGCCCTCCGTATATCGATCCAGCCCTCCTCCCTCATGCTGTTCTTCCCTGCTCTCTTATCAGAATCCTTTACCCATCCACTTTGTATTGCCTCACTTTTTTCCAAATGTACCTTTCTAGTCACCTGGAGGGCCTCCCCCACCTTTATGTTGTCCCTACTACTTTTCTGTCCAATTGAATTCTTCGAAGTCTCAACTTTGGCTACATATTAGAATTATCTAGAGAGCTTTAAAAAGTTCTATGCTTGGGCTCCTTCCAGAGGCTTCTAATTTAATTGGTGTACGGTGGAGCCCAGGCATCAGTATTATTTTAAATTCTCCAGGTGATTTTAGTGGAAACCTGGTGTTAAGGGCCAGCAGTTTAATCCCAACTAAACTTTGGTGATGCATTACTCTATTTGACTTGTTCGCATGACCTCCCGCAGGAACACTCACTTGTAATTAATATAATGTCTGATTTAATTCATTCCACAGGAAAGAACTACCTGCTTTATACTGTTAATCATCTTTCCGAGTGCACACATCTCATTTCTCCACTTGAATCCTAAATCCCTTGGATGTGTTTTATGTTACATATTCCTTCCTCTCCAGTATAGTGCCTTACACTTCGTACTGTGCATGTGTGGATTTTTCTTTAAATTATTATAGAAAATTAATAAATATTTCATACTTAATTGGCAAATAAAATATGAATTTTGATAGTTGATACTAAACTTATGAAAATCATTATATCCAGAAGTGTACGTAAAAGAAGGATGGGTCATGAAAGTTTAAATTATTGAGTGAGAAGAGTATTTGGGGTTCATTCAGTTTTGCAGTATATATCATGGACAATAATTGTGATGGTTCACCAAAGGTGACACCCAAAAAACACAGAATAACTGGGTTTGGGTGACCCTGGCCGTGGCTTAGCATGACTTTACTTGTGGGAAGTTGGGACATGAGGCTGCAGTAGCGTGCAAGATTTATTTTCTATTTCTGGCCAATGAGACTATCTTTGCTTTATTGTCCGAGACAGGGTGGCTTTTTGAATCATTGGACTAAATTTTGTTTTAGCCCTACAGGTGGATTTGTTCAAGCCAGAACAAAAACGACACGCCAAGAAACTGATGGAGTAACTAAACTGTTAATAAATTCCAGTGCCACCTAATAATACTACTTTGTATTTATATAGCCTCTTTCTTGGAGGAGCTGAAAACACTTTATAGGCACTGAAAGTTAATCAAGTTGGGAATTTTTCAATCATAGTGGGAGTGAGATCCAGGGCTACAAACCCCCAAGCTGTAAAGTTTGGTTGCTTTATTTACACATGTGGACCCTGTTAGTGTGGGGACTTTAAAAAGTCTGAGGCTCTTTGGGCTTAGAGACATTGTAACATGAAATGAGCTGAAATTCACCTCTGGCCAGCTGGTATAAGGATCCAAACAATGTTTAAAATATTTTAACAAATGAAAACATTAAAAAAGTAATGTGCAGCTGTCTGGCATTACTTTGTAACCATGACAATTGCTGAAATATAATAATCCCGGTGTTTCTAGTTATTAAAAGAATAATTGTGAGGATGGAGAGTAAATTTTACTTTTTTTGTTTATTGAAAATTTCTTGTTTCTCTTTAATATGTATAATCTGTGAGCAATAAAAGGGATTGGAGAAGTAGAGTTTTCCACAGCATAGCTAAGAGTAGGGGCTAAAAATAAAGATCTTGTGACAAAGGTGTTAAGTGGTACCTTGATTGTTTTCATAGCAATTAGGATATTTTATGGAAGAACCCTTTCAATAAGAGCTTTCAAACATGAACAAGAAATGTTCGCTGTGATGGAATTTTAGAATTTTGGTTAATAGTGAGAATCATGCAAATGATCCATGTCATCAAAGACTGATTAGTTGTGTGAGCTTAATCTTCAAACCTGTGCCCTGTGGTCTGTTGCATTCCTTGCTTCAGAACTCCTTTCTTAGCTCTTGGACTTAACAAGATTTGCTTGTTTATTGTGGAGCTGGATTTTGTCTAGGCAACCACTTTCTTTTTCTGGGGTCCTGGGGACTCAAAATGTGTTACATGTAGCAAGGTTTTACGTATCTTCTAAAGAGGCAGATGGAGTTGATTTTAGCATCTGCCATATTGTAGTGGAATGGGTCTTCCAAAATTAGAATATCAGCTCTTCATTCAAAGAGACTTTGTAATTCCAAGTACAATGCAATGAAAATTACTGGGCTCAGTATGCGTCTGTTGATTGATTTTCTTAATACAGGGTTCCCTAGGGTGAGAGGAGTAGCGTTGTGAGGGTCAGGATGAATTTAGGTGGAGCTGGGACCCTACATTTAACAAAACTCAATCACATAGAATTCTTTTTCCAATCTTCCTTCCATTTTTCTAATTCTGTAAAGGAGACAGACTTAGCTGGGTACTGGTATTTTTTTTAACATCACTACCTTTTAATCTAAAGGAGAAATATGAAAAAAAAGAAAATATTAAATAAAAGTACAGGTGGTATGTGTATATGTCAC
This sequence comes from Delphinapterus leucas, assembly GCF_059928025.1. Classification (NCBI taxonomy): domain Eukaryota; kingdom Metazoa; phylum Chordata; class Mammalia; order Artiodactyla; family Monodontidae; genus Delphinapterus; species Delphinapterus leucas. Next base: position 82,633,020 of record NC_143136.1, read on the forward strand.
AAAAGTTGGTGTATGAGAATGACTGAATTCCCCTACTATTTGGGTTTATTCCTAAGTCTAACACTTGTTTTCACTTCCTCATCTTTGTAATCAGTTTTGCTTAGTATTTGTTTCACGTTTGACTTCTCAGTACCCCTAGAGTATATGTTCATGAGTGGCAAAAAACGTTATTTTCTTCTAATTTCTTACTAACTATCTAGGTACAAGGGTATCCCTTTCTCAAAGTTCTGTGAAAGAGTTCAGCCTCCACTGTGTGTGATGAATGAACTTTTCACTCATGCATTTAGAATAATACTCTCTTTTTTTTTTTTTTGCTGGCTCATATTGTAGTTTTATTTTTAATTTCTTTTTAAAAAATTTTATTGGAGTGTAGTTGATTTACAGTGTTGTTAGTTTCAGGTGTATAGCAAAGTGATTCAGCTATACATATACATGTATTCATTCTTTTTCAAATTCTTTTTCATATAGGTTATCATAGAATATTGAGAAGAGTTCCCTGTGCTATGCAGTAGGTCCTTGTTGGTTATGTATCTTATATAATACTCTCTACTTACCGTTCTTGGGAGAATTGGGAAGAGAGTTGTTCTGTGATTCTGACAAGGAATCTTGGTTGAGAAAGGTTTTTGAAGTTGTTTTTTGTCAAGTCAAACCTGTTAGCTTAGTTATCTCTGCTTTGAGAACATACACCCATGGAAAGAAAGGGAGGGAATGTCAGGGACCAGAAAGAAAAGGGTAGAGGGTGGAGAAAAGGTATGGGTATGTAGAAATGGCAGAGAGGGAGAAAAAGTGAAAGAAGAGTCCAACAAGAGCAGGGGAGGGAGATAGAGGACAATGTAAAGACACATTGTGAATTAATATGTTTGTTTAGGGAGTACTCGATGTTAACAACACTTTTTTAAAGTATTTTGAAATAAAGATAATTTATATCCTGAGAATGTTTGTTCTCAGGGGCTTAGTGGTTTCAAAAGGGGAGGCAGATCTGGGCTCAAATTTTGTCACCTGCAATTGGCTTTGTGACCTTGGGCAAGTCATGGCACTTTCCCTCTGAAATGCAATTACAGTATCTGCCTTATGGGATCACTGGGAGGATTAAATGATAGTTATTATGGGCAAATAGGAACTTTATTACAATAAAACTATCAAGTGCATCATAGAGCTGGAATCACCAAACCCCAGAACAAACACAGAAAAGGTTTCTTTAAGAAGTCAACAAATAGTTGGAAGGAACATGGGTTTCTCTGCTCTTTTCCTCAAGAGCACTTTCTATCTCATGTTGCTGATGCTCTCTCCCTGGTTGCAGAACAGGGAGCCTACTGCTACCACTGTGAGCTCATGATACCAGGCTCTGGAATCTGCTTCTGGTCACCATCCAAGCTTTGACTTTAGGTGTCATGGGGTGGGGTCATTGAGCTAGTTGCTATAATGTATATGTCGTGTGTTGGTGAATGTAAAAATGAGCAAGAGAATTTCTTCCCCTCAGCTAAACTGTGGCATAAGAGAATTTTATTTCAGACATCCTTTTTCCTTATTCCTTCACAACACATCTGCTTTTCAGGTACACAGGATCCTTGTCTTATATCTCCTCCCTGTTATCACTGAACCTTCACCCTCACATCAAAACCACTCTCAAGAAAGCAGCTGTTTAGACTTTGTGTGAAATCCAGTTAACAGTATTGCCTTTCTCAGGTGTGTTTGCAATTTCAGGTTTATTTTTTTTGTTTATTTTTTTAAATAGTTTAAAAATATTTATTTATTTATTTGGCTGCACTAGGTCTTAGTTGCAGCACGTGGGGTCTTCATTGCGGCATGCAGAATCTTTTTAGTTGCAGCATGTGGGATCTTCAGTTGCGGCATGTGAATTCTTAGATGCGGCATGTGGGATCTTCAGTTGTGGCATGAGAATTCTTAGTTGCGGCATGTGGGATCTAGTTCCCTGACCAGAGATCGAACCCGGGCCCCCTGCACTGGGAGTGCAGAGTCTTAGCCACCGGATGACCAGGGAAGTCCCTACAATTTGAGGTTTTTATTACATGTTGTAGAACTCTACCCCTGTTAAAAGGATTTCAGAAAACTCTAGAATTTTCTGGAAAAAGGCCCATGGAGGCAGGCTCTCATAGGCAGAATTCTGGAAGAGAGCCATGTCCTCAGGCCTCATGGGATAGCTTTGTGAGCTTGTCCTCAGTACTCAAGGCCAATGTTTCCCAGAGCAGTCCTCGTTTCAAATATTCTACCCTATGTATCAAACCATTTTCTTATTTTGCTGGGTTCGGTTTGGGAAACATAATTATGTCTGGTGTATAGTAGGCACTTAATTCTTATTTTAATGGATTTTTTAGATAGCAATGTATACAGGCAATGTATATATATGTAAGTGCCTCCATCTGTTGGTATTAAGTTGACCCTCTACCCTTCCTGGGGTAACAACAGTTCCTGACCCTTTTTAGGCCTCCAGGCCTTGTAGCTTGCTAAGCACATTCACAGCAGGCTCAACTCCATGCGGTAAGTTTATCTATCTATCTATCTATCTATCTACCTACCTACCTACCTATCTCTCCAACTATCCATTACAAAGAAAATAGAGAGGAGGGAGTAGAAGGCTTTCAGACCTTTTCTTTGGACAGTTCAATATTTTGGATAACTCTTCTGACCTTGCCTCTTCAAGAGTCCAGGCTTAATAACTTTTAGGACAAAGTGTGAAACACTGCCTCTTTCAACAGTGCATGGTGCAGGGGCCTCTTGAGATTTGCTGTTGCAGGCTGCTAGCACTTAGTTTTGGTGATTTGTTGCTGTTCTGGGTTTTAAATATTTTAATGAAAATTTTTATTGTGTTTGTGGACTGGCTTTTAGCAAAGGCTGCAGTTTAAAAAATTCTAATAAATGAATGTGAGATGTGTGTAAAGAGAATTAAAACTGAAATCTAGCTAACTCATACAGAGTATTTTGTAAAACCTGATGGAACCTGATGTTTTTGGAGGTGAAGTGCATGACTAGGTACTGGAGAAATAGATTATTCCTCTCTTTCAGAACTTCTACAACCACAAAAAGTCTGCACATTCTCAGTTGGTTTGGTGAGTATTTGTCTCCTTCTTTCAAGTGGATTGTTATTGTAATGGGGTCTCCATGTTTCAGAGCACTGCCTGATTACACAAAGAACAAAGACAGGGCTTCCTCGGTGGTACAGTGGTTGAGAATCCGCCTGCCAATGCAGGGGACACGGGTTCGAGCCCTGGTGCGGGAGGATCCCACATGCCGCTGAGCAACTAGGCCCGTGCGTCACAACTACTGAAGCCCACGTGGCTAGAGCCGGTGCTTCACAGCAAGAGAAGCCACTGCAATGAGAAGCCCGCGCACTGCAATGAAGAGTAGCCCCTGCTCGCCACTAGAGAAAAGCCGGTGCGCAGCAACAAAGACCCAATGCAGCCGAAAATAAATAAATAAATAAATTTATTAAAAAAACAAAAAAAAGAACAAAGACAATGAAGAAAGTGATGACTTACCTGGAAAACCTAGCCTTGTGTAACTGTCTTCTTCCTGTTGCAAACAAGTGATGAAACCTTATCCACAAGAGCTCTCTGTTTATAAATTTTCTGCATAGGCCTAAATATCTAAACCTAAGCATGAAACATTTCCATGAGCAATGCAGCTCATTTTGTGAACTATAGTCTTTCCTCCCACCTCTGGTTTTGATGCCTTAGGGCCTTTCCATAAAAAATGAACTTATGCAATCCAGCTAGGTGGTTTTCACAGTGCTTTAAAAATGCATTCTTTTGTGGTGTAGTGGTGCCAGGAGCACTGTAGGATTGTGTGGGCTTATTCCTCTCTGTGCTCCCAAATGTGGAAAGATAAATTGGAAAATAATTATGAAAAGTGATAGTGCTGTTCATTTCCCTCAGACTGATTCCTTGTCCTTCTCAGGCTCTTGCTCAGCATAGTCAGGGTAAGCCAAAGAGATAATGGGGCAGGAAATTGGAGGGTGGGAAGAGGGGAAAGACCTGGGTATTCTGCCCTTTGTTTCAGTGTTTCCAGCTCCCAAGCAGCCCCTCCCTTTGTGATCCCAGCTCCCCTCTGGCAGGATTACCTGGATCCAGTTGTCTCCAGGCTGCTCCAGCCTCTGGGATCTGGTCGTACCACCTCCCACTTCCCTCCCCCCATTTGTAATTAAAACAACAACAACAACAACAACAACGTTATTTTCTTATACATACTGCATGACATTGTAAAAAAAAAAAAAGAAAGAAAACTATAACAAAAAAACTGGTGAATTACCTGAAATCCCACTATCCAGCAATAACTGTAATCAACATATTAGTATATTTCATTCCTGTGTTTTTCTGCTATGAATACTTAAAAACTGGGAATGCTTTTGGAAACAACTACTAGAAGCTCTTAGTGGCTTCTCAGGGCTATAATTCATGGATAGGCTTCTGTGTTAAGAGCCTGTGCTATCAGGATATCAGCCCAGTTCCCAGGACAATGGTCACAAAGGCCCCATCTTTGTAGATGGTGAATCTGAGGCCGGTGAGGTAATTGTGTGACCAAAGCCACTGATGCAGCATCTTCTTTTGCTTTCTGACTCTGAGAAGTTTATGATTTCCCAACTGTGGCCCTGACTCGCAGAGATTCTGACTCCATAAGTTCTGGAGTGGGGCCAAGGAATCTGCATTTTCCCAAAGCTCCACAGGTGTCGATGTGTGGTCAGGTTTGGGAACCGTTGCAGTAGCAACCTTGTTATGTTCACACTGACTAGTACAGTTGTTTAAACTCATGTGGTGCATGGTCTTTATAAAATTGTTTTGTTCTTTGAAACGTCAGTGCTTTAATCTTAGGGTGGTTAAATTGGGAATATTCAGGCCTTTCTTAGCCATGATGGGTCTTCCTGCTTCTGGTTTTCTATAGAGGTGGTTTTCTTTGCTTGTGGCCTTGCCTCATTGGGTGCAGGCGAGTCTTGTCTTTTAGAAGCAGAAGGTGGGTCCTGTGATAACCAAGAGGCAAATTCTGGGTAACATTAAAAAAGGTCAAAGCTCCTGTCTGGATCCCTCCCATCTCCTTTTGGGCCCTGCTGGCTCTGGTGTCGTAAGGTTTCCCATGGCACTCTACCCTGGCCTCTCTGTTAGCATGAGTTGGCCTCTAAATGATAAAAGGATATAAAATATCTGACTTTCCCTTCTCTTTAAAATACTTTAGTCCTAGGCCTGATTTCCTCCGTGGGCTAGGTGGTTAGCTAATCTGAACTCATATGTTTGTGGCAGAAAGGTGACTGATTAGATATCTATTGCCGGAAAAAAAAACAAAAACTAACCCAATACTGAGTGGCTTAAAACAACAGACATTTATGATCTCATAGTTTCCTTGGGTCAGGAATTTGGGAGGACTTCAGTTAGATGGTTCTAGCTTGGGGTCTTTTATGAGGTTGCAATCAAGATTTTGGCTGGGGCTTCAGTCGGCTCAAGACCTGATGGCAGCTGGAGGATCAGCTTTCAAGATGGCTCACTTACATGGTTGTTGGCTGGAGGCCTCAGTTCCTCTCCTTGTAACCTATTCACAGGGCTGCTTGAATGCCCTCATGGCATGGCAGCTGGCTTCCCTCAGAGTGGGTGATACAAAGGAGTGAGGAGGAAGCCACACCACCTTTTATGTTCTAATCTCAGAAGCCACTCGGTATCCCTGTCACTTCTACCACATTCTTTTAGGTAGAAATGAGTCACTAAATACAGTCCACATTTAAGGGAAGGGGAATTGGGCTCCACTTTTTGATGGGAAGAATATAAAAGAATTTATGGATGTGTTTAAATCTACTAAAAGGGTTAATATGCTAACCCTTCCGGATGCCATATTTGCATACTAATAAAGCCTCAAGCTTAATAAATCCTAGAGCTCCCTTCTCTGACCTATTGACTTTAGAGAGGGCACTAGGCCTTTAGAGAGGAAATAATGGGGACATTTCAGTCTCTGGTTGATTTTTAATACCCTCCCTTGTCTGTGATATACACACAGGCATGTGTGTGCACGTGCACGCACACACGTAGTTACCGATGCTAATTCTGGATCTGATCCATATCTGGTGAGTCATCTGATCACTGTAGCAAGCAAAACTTTCTCTCCACAGGGCCTTCCCCACCCCCATTCCCAGTCAGGCACTGGTCTCTCTGGTTTCTGACTTTTATTTTGAATACTTCATCCTGGTAATCCTATTCTTTGTCCTGAGTTTGGCCTTGAAGAAAAGCAGAGCAAGAATTGGACTGACATTTGTAAGGAGGAGGAAAATCTTTTCCTTCTGCCTATGTATTCAGGAGTTGTGATATCCCCTATATCCTAGCAACAGTCTTGGAGGTGAGGCAATGCTTTGTGAGAATCAAAGCAAGTCTGACTCTAGCAGTATGCGTATTGAAAAGGCCTTTGAAAGATGAAAAAATTGTCAATTATATGTCTTTTAATTGGATTCCATCCAAGCCCTGCCTGAAGGAATCCCATTTGCGTGGTGTCTGAGCAGGGACAGGAAGGGAGGAAGGAAGCCTGGAACCAGGCATGCATTGCCCAAGTGCACGAAGCAATTCCTTTTGACGAAGATATCTGTTTCCCAGGCTAGGTGAGTGAAATGCGCCTGATGGATAAACCAAAGATTATGGTTTTGTCACGCTTCACTCAGGGTATCACGAGTTAAAGGCTTGTAAATCACCTGAAAAATATGCCATTAATCAATGGTAAAGAGGAATAAGAAAGCTTCTCTGTGTATGTCAAAGTTGCAAAGGAAATTGCCCTAGGAGGAGTCTCATTTCCCAAACCCTCCTCTCTGTATCTAGTCTAAGGAAGACACGCTTTTGTAAGTCCCTTGGAGTAACAACTTCATTATTATAAGATATATAGGAACAGTGTGTGGCTGATTATTATAGAGTGGCATGTTTTGTTTCATTTTTTTTGTCTTCCTAGGGACATAGATGGAATCTTGGTTGGTTTGTTATTTCATTTGGGTGTGTTTATGAGGGATGTTAATTAGGAAGAGCATGTGGCACTGTGTAGTTTTGTTATAAAGCATCCTTTTCTGAGTGGTTACTGAATGCCAGGCATGAAAGCAAGGCCTGTTACTTACATTATTTTACTTAACCATTATAACAACCCAGTGAGGTAGTTTATTACTAGCTCTATTTTTTATAGGTGAAAATTTTGAGTTTCAGGTGGGTTAGGTAACTTGCCCAAGGTTACATAGCTAGTAAGTGGCCAAACCAGAACTTGAATTCAGGTTTGTTGGCTTCCAGTGCTCTGTGTACTCTTCTTTGCCTTATAGCTATAAATGTTGCTTGAACTGGGACGGTTACAAAAATCTCCCACTTCCCACGAGGGATGGTTTCAGGCTTTTCTGGAAAGCAGTGGAATGACCTTTTCTTAGCATCTTAATCTATAAAATGGGCTAATGACGGGATTAATGTGGGGACCAAATGAGATATGTTAAAGCATTTCTTAAACTGGAAAGTACAATTTAAATATAAGGCATTATGCTCTCACTTCATTTAGAACCTGCGTTGTGTGGTCAGATTAGCTAGTGAACATGTAGTGGCTGCTGGTTGTATCCAGTGCATTCCATCAAGACTGAATGTTTGCAGAGTTTAGGTGATGACAGGATTTCCACCTAGTGCCTTTGTGTTATTTTTTGAGGATTGGAAAGTAATGCGTATTAAGGCTGGCTGAAATTGTCACAGCAAAAAGGTGTCACTGTTTGCATGAGTTCTGTACTCTCACACGTTGGGCGTTGAGCTATGAGTAGTAAATCACCACCTTTGTAGAATAAAAGCTGTTGCCCATTTTCAAATATTGAAATCCAAAAGAGGCAAAAGAAAATGTGTGAAGATGATTTAGTGCAAAATGCAGGAATGACCCTGAGTTTCAAGTACAAAAGGGAAAAACAACCTGGGCTCTTCTCCCCATATAAATTCAAGTGGGAAAGAGCAGTATACAATGAAGTAATTGATATTAATAACATGAGATATTTATAAGATGAAATTTCTCTTTGTAGAGAGAAGGTCCTGAATGCAAAAATGTAAAATATTTATCTTCTTGCTCTTTGCCATTGTTTGTTTTAAAAAGTGTTGTCTCTAGTTCATTACTAATGAAGAAGACAGCAGAACACCATCATTCTTGAGATGATTGTACAAGTTTATAATAATTTATCATTTCTAGGTGCTTACTTTTGTTTAGTAGTTTTCTGTGCATCAACATCTGCAAAATGGAGGCTATCAAAATTGTTCTTATTTAATGGATTCAGGAATTCTGCATTGCACGGAGATGAGCTTCCTATGATGCAATACTTTGAGGAAGGGGTGTATAAAAGGACTTGGGCTTAGGTTTATTTTGTTGTCTAATATGCAAAAGCCCCTAGTCCATTGCTTCTCACCACCTCATCTTTCAAAGCAGACAGCTGAAACCTAAATGAACAAACCAGTGGGTAAAGGAGCTGTAACGAGACCCTGGTACTCTGTTTCTTGAAGCTCAGTTTTGTTTAACCCTAGTGTGTCTCACATTGATCCACTCTGAGCACTACATTATCAGGGGAGCTGCTCTTCCAGCCTCTCCTTTGCTTTCTGGACGGAGGAGCTGAGCTATGTAAGGGATGGTGGGTGTGTGGAAGTTTGAATTCAAGGGGAGTCAGCCTTGTAAAAGATTTCAAAACTCCTTAAGCATTTTTTCAGCCCACAACATTTGCATTGGCTTTATTCCCTGCCCACCTAATCATCATCTTATTCCCCATCAGACAACACGTAAAAATGCCGGCAGCCACAGCTTCAGTTTTCCCGAAGCTACCAGTTCCTGTAAAGCCAAAGGGAAACAGGAGGGCTGAGCACTCTCGGCTCAGTTTCTTATTTGAATTCGGCCCAAGTTTCTTCTCTTTCCTCCAGATTGCTTGTAGTCTCTCTAGTCACCTGAGCTTATTTTTGAGGCTGGTGCGGATGGTAGAACACAGGACCGCATGCCCACGTGTAGCTGCAGGGGCCAAGATGGTGATGTAAGATAGCTGGAAGCTCCCAGAATCGGCAGATGGTTGTAAACAAGGTGCAAAGTGAGGCTGAGAGTGGTTCCCAGCAGGGAAAGTGAAAGATGCAGGTAAAGCACAGGAACAGCTGAATCTCCAATCTCATCTCTAACGCCCCTACTTTAATTCAGTGCCATATTGGTTTGCCCCTAGTTAGGACTGGCTGCTTTGGGGTCAGAACAACAAACATGTTTCAGGCCTTGTGCTACATGCTGGAAAAAACAGTCAAGGATAAGACGCATTCCCCGTCCTCCAAAGAGGTCATCACTTTCATCAGCGTCACCTGGGTTTTATCACGCTCTAAAACTTCAGACACCTGAGCTTCACTCCAAACCTGCTGAATCAGAATATTGTGGGCGGAGGGGGCGGGGCGGGGGGAGGTTGGGTCCAGGGATCTGCTATTGAAAAAAGCCTCTCAGGTTAATCTCCCTAACGTCTGAGGGAAGGCAGGAATGAGATCTTGGATGGCCCCTGATTAGAAATGGAGGGACACTTGTGTGTCCTAGCTGGGGACAAGCCCTAATGAGATCCTGATACCTGGAGGGACAGAATCCTTGACTTGGGAGCTATGGGGACTTGTGGGTGATTTGCTGGGCTTCTTATTGAAGGAATTATTATGCAAATGTTGAGGTCACTGGGCCTATGGGCGGTGCTAGAGGAACCTGGTATAGAGGCCTCCTGGAAGTGTCCTTGAGTGGGTAGAGGCAGTGTGACCTGAGATGTTCTAATTTACCTCTCACAAAGCCACCTGTGATCAATGGGCAATTATCAAGTGATGGTGGTGGTAAGAGGCAGGAGAGACCACCGGTTAGGGGAGGATTTATAGAGGATGAGGTGCTTGAGCCTTAAGCCTGAAAGCAGGAAAGATTCTTGGATGGACTGGCCTAAGAGGAGGGCCATGAAGTGATGGGAGGAGAAGCATCGATGAGGCAAAGCATGAGACAAATCATAGAGGGTTGCTTAGAACTTATCTCACCATATACATGTTGCACTCTGTCATTATTGTGCAAATATAAGTATGAATTGCATTAAGGGGCTTGCAAATGTAAATATAAATTGCATTAAGGGGCTTGCTTTGATGGTATGGTATGTAGCCTTTTGATTTTAAGAACCCTTGAAGGACAGTGCATTATGTCAGCACAAACACTGTAGTTACAAAAGGAAGCCAGTTTTTTTTTTTTTTATATATCTGAATTTCTGAGACAGGCAAATGTATTAATATACAGAAATAGGGAGCCATTTACAGTTCCTTATCTCTTTCTGTATCTTATTGCCAAGATGTTCTTTATTTATTATTTGTTTTATCCAGAGAGAGAGAGATGGTTTTTGAAATTTAATGATCCAGACGGTTAGCTTTTCTGCCCTGATCAATAACTTTGGACAAACACCACCATCCCAGAACCTACTGGGGACCATTGCTGGCATATCTGGGGTTTGGGACCTATGAAGGAGCATGTGGATCAGAGATGTCTTCCCAGAATATATCTCGAATTCTTTATCAATCTTAAGGCATTTCTAATGAATTCTTAGTATTTACTGTTCGCTAATATTTTGAGGATTTGGTGAAAATTGAGCTATGTTTAAATGGGAGAGAAACAGAGAGAGAGAGGAAGAGGGAGAGAAGGAAAGAGAGAGACAGCAAGAGAGAGAGAGAGAGAGAGAGAGAGACCTTGAATACTACACTCCCACCCTTTTCCTAGATCTGGCCCTAGCCCTGCCCCTTCTCAGAAGCTACTTTTCCTTGAGATGCTGATGGGTGAAAGAACTGTACCAGATATGCATTCAGAAAAACTGGGTGATAGTGTTCTGTGATGTGTGGGTTAGAAAGTTGGCTTAGAGAACTTGCTTTAAAAGAGTCTTTTAAACAGAATAAAAAGGCTTTAATGTTTTGAAGAGAAAAGAAAAGGTGACTTTTGTGTGCTTCTTAATGCATATGTGTAGCTTTGAATGGATATATTATAGAACTCAAGAACAAAAGATTAAGAAATTAAGGATCATAATGCTTAAAATAGATACCACTATTTTTTTTTTTTTTTCTCACTTTAAGCAAAGCAATCTGCTAGGCAGGTGAGATTTCTGAAATAACAATAAAATATCCAGAAGCCTGGGAGGCTACTTCTCTACCAGTAAATATTTCCAAATGGACTTTTGATGAATATTTTAAATTTTATCCTAGCAACATATAGATAAGCAAAACCAGGGAAAACAATCTTCTGATGCCCTTCACTGTTCAAGCTGCCCAAAGTGCATGGAGAAAAAAGGACTGTGATGCATTTAAAAATGCTCTCCTACAAAATCAAATCAGTGCCTAATTTTCTGCTTTCTTTTTAAGATTACAGATTTGTCTTTTGTTTTTGAAATCAGTGACAGCTAGGAAGGAAAACAAATCATCCTGGGTATTTTTATAAGCTATATAATTGCTTTTCTTTCCTCATCTGATGAATTTCTTTTTTTACTTGCTATTACTGCCATTAGACCATAAACAGAGATGGGATGAAGCCTTGCTAGGGTTCCAGTGAGACTAGTATACATAGTTGAAAAAGTATCATCAGAACTATATGTATATAGTGTCTGAAATTGACCCTTAATATATGCAGATATTCTGTTTCTCAGGAGGAAGTAGTGCTTATCTCTTAGAAGGTAATACTCTGATTTACTCTGTTTTTAAGTTTCTGCCTAGTATTGTATTTATGTCTATTTCTTATCTACCATATTGTAAACTCCTCAAAGGCAACAGTTCACTGCCCTCTTCAACATCTTCAGCTGTGCCTTGCTATTAGCAAGATATAATAAAATTTCTTTAACAAATGAAAGATATAGATAGAAGGAAAATAAATAATGTAGGCCTGCCCTACTAATAAACTATGTGGTTTGATTTAGAGGGATACCAAAAAACCCATTGTCCCCAAATATATTTTCTCAGATTTGAAATGTCTTCATTTACTTTCACTGTTTTAGGGTTAATTTATTTTTTTTCCCAGAAGGCGTCTGCTAAAACAAAAGTTTTACCTGGGAAGAGCTTTGAGGGCACGGGACACAGGTGCATTTTGAATGGGAAAGACTGGTGGGGAGGGTGTGAAGTTGGGATGCTGTTGGAGGGGATGGTCCTAGGCAGAAGGCATCTGGGAGAGGAAGCTACTGAGGGGAAGTAAGATGGTATCAAAAGAGTTGTATTTTGCATCTTTCTTAAGGTTCACAGTGTGACACATAGAAGTTTTAAAAACACCAGGTAACCAGAAAATCTTGCTTGTTAGGTTTTGCAATGCAGTTCGGCCTATATTCAGAACTGCCAGCTCACAACATAGACCCCTATGTGTGTATACCCCCTTTCACGTGCAGTTCCAATGACTGCTCTCAGCAGAACTGTAGATAGCTGTAGTCAGGCCAGGTGAGCTATAACCTGTACGGACATTCACCCACTCCAGATCACCAAGAGTTGATTCTGTACATAGGAGGAATTTCCAAAAGCATTTACTTCCTTTAAAATCCTCCAAAAGACTTCAGCAGGATGTAAACCCAGAGGGTGATCCTGGGGGACCATAACAATCCTAGAGCTTTCCAAAGAGGCAGGAAGCTCTGGCAACAATCAGAGGCAATGTATCCCAAGACACCTCCCCACTGCATCCTCCATAACCCCCTGTCTGCTGCTTCTCCCTTGCCATTTTTCAGAGCCCTTTACGCAGTTAGCAAGGGACTCAGATATAAAGGGTTGGCAGGGATTTTGTCTATTTCCGCCTTTCAGAATCCCTAATTGGGAGTATCCAGGGTCACACAAAGTAGATGTTGTTAGACAACATGTTCCAGGACAGACTAGTCAATCAAAGATCATGTAGCTTTTGGCAAATATATAATAATATTTTAATGAGTTTTCTTTGAGTACATAAATCAAAAGCTGGTCAAAAAATAGCTTAATTCCCTTTTGGTAGCAGAATTGGGAGGAATGATGGAGAAGATGGGTGAGAATGAGAAAGAGAGAGAGAGAGGGTGGTAGTCCCTGGGTACTGCTGCTATATTGCAGGGTCTGTCAACATTCCCATTTCTGAGGCCTCAGGGGACTATAATTTAATGTAACTATAAAAATTTACCCTCTGAATTGAAAGTTATCACCTTGGAACTTATTTTTCTCATATTTTGCATTTTTTTGAAGAGGGAAAAGGATTCACTCCCCTCCCCACCATGCTAAAATTAGAAGAGAAACAGAGAGAGCTTACTTTATTTGGCTGTTTTTGAGAGACCTCTGAAATAAGATAATGTAATATGGTTTTGGAATTAAAGATTTTTCTATTTCCACAGCTCCCTTTTATTTTTAAATATTGTCTTAACTTACATCCCCTTCTTTGCCTTCCAGAATGTGTGTGTACATGTGTGTATAAAACATAATTGTTCTTTATATCAAACCTCTCTCTACCTCTTCTCCACTAAACAAACATTTGTTCCTGTCTGCGAGGCACTGTGCTTTGGGCTCAGAAAAACGAAGAATGAAATATTCTCTGTCCTTAATAGAAAGGTTCTCTTCTCTTAAAGAAAAATTTGGTTTGTTTTATTTTTCTGTGTTAGGTTTTAACCTTCTTGAGAGTAAAAACTGGCATTAAGTGCATAAATGTACTTAACAAAGGCAAAGCATTACACAGTCTCATAAAAAAGGTTGTAAGTCTTCAAAACTGGTGACTTTCTGTGGTATCGTTAATTTTCTGCCATCAATATCCCTTACTTTAGGTCTGGTTGAGTGAGCTCCAGAAGGCAACCAAGGTGTGATGGACAATATAATGGTTCCTCAAAGACGTGTCACATTCTAATCCCTGGAACCTGTAAATATGTTCCTTACAGGGCAAAGGGGAATTAAGATTGCTAATCAGCTAACCTGATAATAGGGAGATTATCCTGTTTTATCTGGTCACAAGGATCATCAAGAGCAGAAGAGAGAGGCAGAAGAGAAGGTCAGAGAGATATGACATGAGGATATAGCCCTCCATTGCTGACTTTGAAGATGGAGGAAAGGGCTACAAGCCAAGGAATATGGGTGACCTCCAGAAGCTAGAAATGGCAAGGAAATGGAGTCTCCCCTACAGCCTACAGAAAGGAAGGTAGCTCTGCTGATACCTTGATTTTAGTCCAGTAAGACCCATTTTAGACATCTGACCTCCAGAACTGTAAGATCATAAATTTGTGTTGTTTTCAGCCACTAAGTTTGTGGTAATACATTGCAGCAATAGAAAACAGAACACAAGGTGAACACAAAACAGGTCACTCTAATAGATTATTCAGTTAATTCCCCTCCTGAATGATCAGATTCCTCAAATTGTCTACCTGAATATCCTGACTGTTTCCATTCTATGCCCTTATTAATATTCTCCCCATTTCAGATTCTATGCCATGGACTTTTCATTTCTCTGTGTTTTCTGTTTTCTTCTCCAAAACGTACTTGTTTCTCATTGTTTAGGGCTTTTTTTCTACAGATGAGAACATCTCTGATAATAGCTCTCAAAGATTATCTTTTTGAAATGGGAAAATTGTTCTCTTCTATATGATCTGTATCAGTCAGGATCCCATCAAGGAATATAAACCACATAGTTGTTTGAACAAGGAGAGTTACATATAAAGAATTATTAACTAATTATTAATAGCACGGGGATTGGAGTTTTGAGGAACTGGAAGTAAGAACTGAAGAAAACCCTAAAGAATATAGAAAGAGCACATATAAGGAACATCCACCACCCCTAGGGCTTAGATAGGACACCTGAGGAAGAGATCCTCAGGGGTGAGATCCAAACCTTGCTGGAGGGCATAGCTGTGGCTCACTGGGTAGTGAAGGTAGTGGTGCCTTGATGGTGGAACTCTCTGAAAATCTGTACTCTGCAGCTTATCAGAAGCCCACCCTCTGGGATGCCAGGGAAAGCCCTTCACAGGAAGATATCTTGCTGGAGGCACTCCACTGTGAAACTACCCAAGAAGGGTGCTAGGGGAAGCTGTTTACCACCAACTGCTGCTGGCCTCTGGGTACACAGGAGCCAGATGCTGGAGAAACCATATGTGCTGTGAGAGCTGGGCTCTGGAGAAGCCATGCACACTGGATCAAGAACCAGGAGGAAGGCCCTTTCCTCCTGCATTGTCTCTCCAGCACCTTGTACTAACAAAGCTTAACATTATGCCCACTTACAGAGGAAAAATATTTACAGGGTTCATCTCCATTTACAGAGCAGGCAATGAAGGGTGAATTTGGAGCTGAGAGACAATACATTGACAACTGGAAAATGGCTCCAAAGGGCATATAACATAGGATAGTGGTTCTCAA